>NC_052173.1:2023027-2049167 GCF_902713615.1 Scyliorhinus canicula | reverse complement strand
ATAGCGATCTTTGGAGTGTCAGGAGACCAGGGGGCGAAAGAGGCCGACATCTTGGCCTTTGGCTCCCAGTAGCCCAGAGACGGATTTTATTAATGTGGGAGAGACTCGAAGCCCCCACCCCCCACCCAGTGCAGAGACTTGGGTTACCGACATGGCTGGGTTTCTCAGCCTCGAGAAAATAAAGTTTGCCTTGAGAGGGTCTACGCTAGGGTTCTCTCAGAGGTGGCAGCCGTTCTTCGACTTTCTCGGGGGAAAATTAAAATGTCAGCAGCAGCAGCAATCCGTTGGGGGGGGGGGGGGGGGGGGGGGGGGGGGGGGGGAGTGCTCCATTGGGATGGTGTGGGAAGACTGGGCTCCATGGGGTAATGTCTATTTAATTGTTATTGCATATTCTCTTTTAGCATTATGTTAATGTTCACTCTAGTTTGTTTTGTAATTATGGTTACTATTGTTTTATAAAAAATTCTGCAAAACCTTAATAAAAATACTTTAAAAAAAGAGACAGTATGAATGGTGATGGGAGGGGGCTGGAGGGGAGAGGCAGCAATTCAAGAGGAAGTGGCTGGGGGAGTTCTCAGATGGGAGGGGAGGGGGGTTAGAGTGCTGATGGTGACTGTAGGTAGGAAGTTGTCAAATTTGTGGGGTGGGGCAGGTGGCCATTGTGGGGTGGGGCAGGCGGCCATTGTGGGGTGGGGCAGGCGGCCATTGTGGGGTGGGCTCTGGTGGTTGTGGGGTGGGGCAGGCAGCCATCGCGGGTGGGCTCTGGTGGCTGTGGGGTGGGGCAGGTGGCCATAGTGGGTGGGCTCTGGTGGTTGTGGGGTGGGGCAGACGGCCATCGCGGGTGGGGCAGGCGGCCATCGCGAGTGGGGCAGGCGGCCATTGTGGGGTGGGGCAGGTGGCCATTGTGGGGTGGGGCAGGTGGCCATTGTGGGGTGGGGCAGGTGGCCATTGTGGGGTGGGGCAGGTGGCCATTGTGGGTGGGGCAGGTGGCCATTGTGGGTGGGGCAGGTGGCCATTGGGGGTGGGGCAGGTGGCCATTGGGGGTGGGGCAGGTGGCCATTGGGGGTGGGGCAGGTGGCCATTGGGGGTGGGGCAGGTGGCCATTGGGGGTGGGGCAGGTGGCCGTTGGGGGTGGGGCAGGTGGCCGTTGTGGGGGGGGGCAGGTGGCCATGTGGGTGGGGCAGGTGGCCATTGTGGGGTGGGCTCTGGTGGTTGTGGGGTGGGGCAGGCGGCCATCGCGGGTGGGGCAGGCGGCCATCGCGGGTGGGGCAGGCGGCCATCGCGGGTGGGGCAGGCAGCCATCGCGAGTGGGCAGGCGGCCATTGTGGGGTGGGGCAGGCGGCCATTGTGGGGTGGGCTCTGGTGGTTGTGGGGTGGGGCAGGCGGCCATCGCGGGTGGGCTCTGGTGGCTGTGGGGTGGGGCAGGTGGCCATAGTGGGTGGGCTCTGGTGGTTGTGGGGTGGGGCAGGCGGCCATCGCGGGTGGGACAGGCGGCCATTGTGGGGTGGGGCAGGCGGCCATTGTGGGGTGGGCTCTGGTGGTTGTGGGGTGGGGCAGGCGGCCATTGTGGGGTGGGGCAGGCGGCCATTGTGGGGTGGGGCAGGCGGCCATTGTGGGGTGGGGCAGGCGGCCATTGGGGGGTGGGCAGGCGGCCATTGTGGGGTGGGGCAGGCGGCCATTGTGGGGTGGGGCAGGCGGCCGTCGCGGGTGGGGCAGGCGGCCATTGTGGGGTGGGGCAGGCGGCCGTCGTGGGGTGGGGCAGGCGGCCATTGTGGGTCGGGCAGGCGGCCATTGTGGGGGGGGCAGGCGGCCATTGGGGGTGGGGCAGGGGGCCATTGTGGGGTGGGGCAGGCGGCCATTGTGGGGTGGGGCAGGCGGCCATTGTGGGGTGGGGCAGGCGGCCATTGTGGGGTGGGCAGGCGGCCATTGTGGGGTGGGGCAGGCGGCCATTGTGGGGTGGGGCAGGCGGCCATTGTGGGGTGGGGCAGGCGGCCATTGTGGGGTGGGGCAGGCGGCCATTGTGGGGTGGGGCAGGCGGCCATTGTGGGGTGGGGCAGGCGGCCATTGTGGGGTGGGGCAGGCGGCCATTGTGGGGTGGGGCAGGCGGCCATTGTGGGGTGGGGCAGGCGGCCATTGTGGGGTGGGGCAGGCGGCCGTTGTGGGGTGGGCAGGCGGCCGTTGTGGGGTGGGGCAGGCGGCCGTTGTGGGGTGGGGCAGGTGGCCGTTGTGGGGTGGGGCAGGTGGCCGTTGTGGGGTGGGCTCTGGTGGTTGTGGGGTGGGGCAGGCGGCCATTGTGGGTGGGGCAGGTGGCCATTGTGGGGTGGGGCAGGTGGCCATTGTGGGGTGGGGCAGGCGGCCATTGTGGGTGGGGCAGGTGGCCATTGTGGGGTGGGGCAGGTGGCCATTGTGGGGTGGGCTCTGGTGGTTGTGGGGTGGGGCAGGTGGCCGTAGTGGGTGGGCTCTGGTGGCTGTCGGGTGGGGCAGGCGGCCGTCGCGGGTGGGGCAGGCGGCCGTCGCGGGTGGGGCAGGCGGCCATTGGGGGTGGGGCAGGTGGCCATTGGGGTGGGGCAGGTGGCCATTGGGGGTGGGGCAGGTGGCCATTGTGGGGTGGGGCAGGTGGCCATTGTGGGGTGGGCTCTGGTGGTTGTGGGGTGGGGCAGGTGGCCGTTGTGGGGTGGGGCAGGCGGCCATTGTGGGGTGGGGCAGGTGGCCATTGTGGGGTGGGGCAGGCGGCCATTGTGGGGTGGGGCAGGCGGCCATTGTGGGGTGGGGCAGGTGGCCATTGGGGGTGGGGCAGGCGGCCATTGTGGGGTGGGGCAGGTGGCCATTGTGGGGGTGGGGCAGGTGGCCATTGTGGGTGGGGCAGGTGGCCGTTGTGGGGTGGGGCAGGCGGCCGTTGTGGGGTGGGGCAGGTGGCCATTGGGGGTGGGGCAGGCGGCCATTGTGGGGTGGGCTCTGGTGGTTGTGGGGTGGGGCAGGCGGCCATTGTGGGGTGGGGCAGGCGGCCATTGGGGGTGGGGCAGGCGGCCATTGTGGGGTGGGCTCTGGTGGTTGTGGGGTGGGGCAGGTGGCCGTTGTGGGGTGGGCTCTGGTGGTTGTGGGGTGGGGCAGGTGGCCATTGTGGGTGGGGCAGGTGGCCATTGTGGGTGGGGCAGGTGGCCATTGTGGGGGGGGGCAGGCGGCCATTGTGGGGTGGGCTCTGGTGGTTGTGGGGTGGGGCAGGCGGCCATTGTGGGTGGGGCAGGCGGCCATTGTGGGGTGGGGCAGGCGGCCATTGTGGGTGGGGCAGGCGGCCATTGTGAGGTGGGGCAGGTGGCCATTGTGGGGTGGGGCAGGCGGCCATTGGGGGTGGGGCAGGTGGCCATTGTGGGTGGGCTCTGGTGGCTGTGGGGTGGGGCAGGTGGCCATTGTGGGTGGGCTCTGGTGGCTGTGGGGTGGGGCAGGTGGCCATTGTGGGTGGGCTCTGGTGGCTGTGGGGTGGGGCAGGTGGCCATTGTGGGTGGGCTCTGGTGGCTGTGGGGTGGGGCAGGCGGCCATTGTGGGTGGGCTCTGGTGGTTGTGGGGTGGGGCAGGTGGCCATTGTGGGTGGGGCAGGTGGCCATTGTGGGGTGGGGCAGGTGGCCATTGTGGGTGGGGCAGGTGGCCATTGTGGGGTGGGGCAGGTGGCCATCGCGGGTGGGCTCTGGTGGTTGCGGGGTGGGGCAGGTGGCCGTTGTGGGGTGGGCTCTGGTGGTTGTGGGGTGGGGCAGGTGGCCGTTGTGGGGTGGGCTCTGGTGGTTGTGGGGTGGGGCAGGTGGCCATTGTGGGGTGGGGCAGGTGGCCGTTGTGGGGTGGGGCAGGCGGCCGTTGTGGGGTGGGGCAGGCGGCCGTTGTGGGGTGGGGCAGGCGGCCGTTGTGGGGTGGGGCAGGCGGCCGTTGTGGGGTGGGCAGGCGGCCGTTGTGGGGTGGGCTCTGGTGGTTGCGGGGTGGGGCAGGTGGCCGTTGTGGGGTGGGCTCTGGTGGTTGTGGGGTGGGGCAGGTGGCCGTTGTGGGGTGGGCTCTGGTGGTTGTGGGGTTGGGCAGGTGGCCGTTGTGGGGTGGGCTCTGGTGGTTGTGGGGTGGCAATTATAAAGAGTTTGGTTCCAGGTGGAGGTTGTGGTAGGGGACCAGGACGGCATAGTGACAGGGACATTGGAGGGCAAATTGGTGGTTTAATGGAGTGCGTATGCCCCAAATTGAGATGATGTGGAGTTCAAGAAGAGGATGCTGGCTGCGATACCGGCTATGGATGCACACTAGTTGATATTGGGGGAGATTTGAACTGGGTTTTGAGCCACAGGTTGGATCGGTCCAAGCCAAATTCACTGCCCCCTGGATCAGCGTTAGCCAAAGTGACTGGCCCCTTTGGGGGCAAAGGTGCTGGCAGCTGTCATGGAGAACAAAGAAAAGTACAGCACAGGAACAGGCCCTTCGGCCCTCCAAGCCCGTGCCCACCATGCTGCCCGTCTAAACTAAAATCTTCTACACTTCCTGGGTCCATATCCCTCTATTCCCATCCTATTCATGTATTTGTCAAGATGCCCCTTAAAATGTCACTATCGTCCCTGCTTCCACCACCTCCTCCGGCAGCGAGTTCCAGGCACCCACTACCCTCTGTGTAAAAAACTTGCCTCGTACATCTCCTCTAAACCTTGCCCCTCGCACCGTAAACCTATGCCCCCTAGTAATTGACCCCTCTACCCTGGGAAAAAGCCTGACTATCCACTTTGTCTATGCCCCTCATAATTTTGTAGACCTCTATCAAGTCGCCCCTCAACCTCCGTCGATCCAGTGAGAACAAACCGACTTTATTCAACCGCTCCTCATAGCTAATGCCCTCCCCACCAGGCAACATCCCGGTAAATCTCTTCTGCACACTCTCTAAAGCCTCCACATCCTTCTGGTAGTGTGGCGACCAGAATTGAACACTATACTCCAAGTGTGGCCGAAGGTTCTATACAGCTGCAACATGACTTGCCAATTCTTATACTCAATGCCCCAGCCAATGAAGGCAAGCATGCCGTATGCCTTCTTGACTACCTTCTCTACCTGTGTTGCCCCTTTCAGTGACCTGTGGACCTGTACACCTAGATCTCTCTGACTGTCAATACTCTTCAGGGTTCTACCATTCACTGTATATTCCCGACCTGCATTAGACTCCAAAATGCATTAACTCACATTTAATGGATTAAACTCCATCTGCCATCTCTCCGCCCAAGTCTCCAAACGATCTAAATCCTGCTGTATCCTCTGACAGTCCTCATCGCTATCCACAATTCCACCAACCTCTGTGTCATCTGCAAACTTACTAATCAGACCAGTTACATTTTCCTCCAAATCATTTATATATACTACGAACAGCAAAGTTCCCAGCACTGATCCCTGCGGAACACCACTAGTCACAGCCCTCCAATCAGAAAAGCACCCTTCCATTGCTACTCTCTGCCTTCTATGACCTAGCCAGTTCTGTAGACATCTTGCCAGCTCACCTCTGATCCCATTTGACTTCACTTTTTGTACCAGTCTGCCATGAGGCACCTTGTCAAAGGCCTTACTGAAGTCCATATAGACAACATCCACTGCCCTACCTGCATCAATCATCTTTGTGACCTCTTCGAAAAACTATCAAGTTAGTGAGACACGACCTCCCCTTCACAAAACCATGCTGCCTCTCACTTATATGTCAATTTGCTTCCAAATGGGAGTAGATCCTGTCTCGAAGAATTCTCGCCAGTAATTTCCCTACCACTGACGTAAGGCTCACCAGCCTGTAGTTCCCTGGATTATCCTTGCTACCCTTCTTAAACAAAGGAACAACATTGGCTAGTCTCCAATCCTCTGGGACATCACCTGAAGACAGTGAGGATACAAAGATTTCCGCCAAGGCCTCAGCAATTTCCTCTCCAGCCTCCTTCAGTATTCTGGGGGAGATCCCATCAGGCCCTAGGGACTATCTACCTTAATATTTTTCAAGACACCCACCACCTCGTCTGTTTGGATCTCAATGTGACCCAGGCTATCTACACACCCTTCTCCATCCACCAATTCCTTCTCTTTGGTGAACACTGATGCAAAGTATTCATTTAGTACCTCGCCCCTTTCCTCTGGCTCCACACATAGATTCCCTTGCCTATCCTTCAGTGGGCCAACCCTTTCCCTGGCTACCCTCTTGCTTTTTATGTACGTGTAGAAAGCCTTGGGATTTTCCTTAACCCTATTTGCCAATGACTTTTCGTGACCCCTTCTAGCCCTCCTGACTCCTTGCTTAAGTTCCTTCCTACTTTCCTTATATTCCACACAGGCTTCGTCTGTTCCCAGCCTTCTAGCCCTGACAAATGCCTCCTTTTATCTTTTTGACGAGGCCTACAATATCTCTCGTTATCCAAGGTTCCTGAAATTTGCCGTATTTATCCTTCTTCCTCACAGGAACGAACATGCCGGTCCTGAATTACTTTCAACTGACATTTGAAAGCTTCCCACATGTCAGATGTTGATTTACCCTCAAACATCCGCCCCAATCTAGGTTCTTCAGTTCCCGCCTAACATGGTTATAAATTAGCCTTCCCCCAATTTAGCACATTCACCCTAGGACCACTCTTATCCTTATCCATCAGCACTTTAAAACTTACTGAACTGTGGTCACTGTTCCCGAAATGCTCCCCTATTGAAACTTCTACCACCTGGCCGGGCTCATTCCCCAATACCAGGTCCAGTACAGCCCCTTCCCTAGTTGGACTGTCTACATATTGTTTTAAGAAGCCCTACTGGATGCTCCTTACAAACTTACGGTCTAAGCCCCGAGCACTAAGTGAGTCCCAGTCAATATTGGGGAAGTTGAAGTCTCCCATCACAACAACCTTGTTGTTTTTACTCCTTTCCAAAATCTGTCTACCTGTCTGCTCCCCTATCTCCCACTGGCTGTTGGGTGGCCTGTAGGAAACCCCCAACATTGTGACTGCACCTTTCTTATTCCTGATCTCTACCCATATAGCCTCGCTGCCCTCTGAGGTGTCCTCCCGTTGTACAGATGTGATATTCTCTCTAACCAGTAGCACAACTCCGCCACCCCTTTTACATCCCCCTCTATCCCGCCTGAAACATCTAAATCCTGGAACGTTTAGCTGCCAATCCTGTCCTTCCTTTAACCAGGTCTCTGTCATAGTTCCAAGTACTAATCCAAGCTCTAAGTTCATCGGCCTTACCTGTTATACTTCTTACATTAAAACATATACACTTCTGGCTACCAGACCCGCTGTTTTCAGCACCATCTCCCTGTCTGCTCTGCCTCAGAGCCATACTGGCCCCATTCCCTAGTTCTCCCTCAATGGTTTCACCTTCTGACCTATTGCTCCGGTGCCCAACCCCCTACCATACTAGTTTAAACCCTCCCGTGTGACACTAGCAAACCTCGCGGCCAGGATATTTATGCCTCTCCAGTTTAGATGCAATCCGTCCTTCTTATACAGGTCACACCTGCCCCGGAAAAGCTCCTAGTGGTCCAGATAACTGAAACCCTCCCTCCTACACCAGCTGTTTAGCCACATGTTTAGCTGCTCTATCTTCCTATTTCTAGCCTCACTGGCACGTTGCACAGGGAGTAATCCCGAGATTACAACCCTAGAGGTCCTGTCTTTTAACTTTCTGCCTAGCTCCCTGAACTCCTGCTGCAGGACCTCATGCCCCTTCCTACCTATGTCGTTGGTACCAATATGTGCAACGACCTCTGCCTGTTTGCCCTCCCCCTTCAGGATGCCCGCTACCTGTTCGGAGACATCCTGGACCCTGGCACCAGGGAGGCAACATACCATCCTGGAGTCTCTTTCATGTCCACAGAAATGCCTATCTGTGCCCCTGACTTATACAGTCCGCTATGACTATTGCTCTTCTGTGCTTTGACCCTCGCTGCTGAACATCAGAGCCAACCGTGGTGCTACTGCTCTGGCTGCTGCTGTTTTCCCCCGATACGCTATCCCCCCAGACAGTATTCAAGGGGGTATACCTGTTCGAGAGGGGGACAACCACAGGGGGTTCCTGCACTGACTGCCTGCCCTTTCTGGTGGTCACCCATTTCTCTGCCTGCACCTTGGGTGTGACCACATTCTATAACTGCTATCTATGATGCTTTCCGCCACCTGCATGCTCCTAAGTGCATCCAACTGCTGCTCCAACCGAACCATGCGGTCTGTGAGGAGCTCCAGTTGGGGGCACTTTCTGCAGATGAAGCCATCCGGGATGCTGGAAACCTCCTGGACCTGCCACATCTCAGTTAGAGCACTGCACCCCTCTAATTGACATTGCGTCAATTAATTAGTAAATTACATTTAAATTTTTTGTTACAAAAAGTTACTGTGAACTATATGTTTCCTGGCACTAGATTTCTACTATAAATGTGAAAGCTAAAGACAGTACTCTCTGATCTCTGGCTTAGATACCCCTCTAAATTATGATTAAATAATTAATGATGTTTAATTAGTTTAACAAGGTATAATTTTTTAATTTAGTGCAGATTCCCCATCAGCCAATCAGGTTTCCTGTGATGTCACTTTTCAGTCCTCCCCCCCCCCCCCACTGGCGAACAGTGACTGCCGTGTGTACCATCTACAAGATGTACTGCAGTCACTCACCAAGGCTCCTTAGACAGCACCCTCCAGGCGCACGACCACTACCATCTAGAACAGTGGTTCTCAACCGGGGTCCATGTAACATTACTGGGGGTCCACACAAAAAAATACCGAATCGGGGGTCCACGGTGATATTTTAGTGGTCCATAGAGCAATTCTACTTCAGAACAATTCACCTTTCTCTCTCTCTCTCTCGCACTGACAAAGGTCAAAGAGAGATTATAATCTATCTAATTTACCTTGAGGGCTGAAGGGGGTCAGAACCAAAAAGGTGCATTTGCTGTGGCCCTAATTGTCCCACTAATCTCCCTTGGATTAGTTTACCACGCTAATGAAGGAAGGATTAACGGCATTAACTTCTTTAGTAGCAGAAACGATTTCGGTTGAAACTATCAACTCTCAGGAGCTATAAATATCGACATGACCCACTTCAGTTCTGTGCAAAACTCCATAGCGACAAGAGAAGAGATATTAAAAGTATTGGTTCATAAATACTGACGGTACTTTTGCTGAAATTCAACATTTTACATATAATTCTTAATTATAAACTGTAATATATGTTATAACAGCTTCTATTATTTTTTTTACAGATAACCCATGCCTGCTCCAACAAAGAAGTGCTGACAGTATTCTGTTGAATATTTATCTTACGGATTTATTCCATCACCACATAATGCAACGAAACCAATGTGCCTCATATGTATGGATATACTTTCAAATGATAGCATGAAACCCTGTAAGCTTAAAATCCATCTGGAGACCAAGCACAAAGGAAAGAAAAAACAACCAGTAGAATACTTTAGAAAACACCGTGATGATTTTCAAACAAGAAAAACAGTGACTCAAGTGTTTAATAACAAAGTAAGTAAAATGAATGATGGTTTACTGGCATCTTATGAAATTAGCAAGATAATAGCAAAGGCTGGGAAACCCCATAATATTGGTGAAACAATAATTTTGCCAGCTTTGTCTGTTATAATTTCATCAGTTATGAAACAAAATGCAAGTGAAATTACTAATTCCATCCCTTTAAGCAACTCATCTGTGTCGCGACGCATTGATGAAATGGCGGAGGATGTAGAAAAACAATTAATAGCTAATTTGCAAGTAAAACAGTTTGCCCTTCAACTTGATGAATCTACCTGCAGAGATAATGAAGTCATTCTATTAGCATATGTGAGATTTATAGATTATCAAGTACCCAGAGAGGACATGCTCTTTGCCAGAAGTCTTAGGACAGACACAAAAGGTGAAACAATTTTTAATGAGGTTGTTACTTATTTCAAGGAAAGCAATATTCCACTCAAAAATATAATTGCATGTGCCACTGATGGTGCACCATCCATGACTGGCAAATACAAAGGTTTTATTACACTCTTGAAAAAGGCTGTCCCCAAAGTATTTTGCATACACTGTGTGATACACTGTCAACACTTAGTTGCAAAGCAATTGAGCGGATGTCTGCATGATGCCCTTAGTGTTGTGATAAAAGTGGTTCACCATATTAAATCAAATTCTCTTCGAGATCGCCTCTTTCGTGAATTCTGCAGAGAAAATGGAGAACATAGAACATAGAACGCTACAGCGCAGTACAGGCCCTTCGGCCCTCTATGTTGCACCGACATGGAAAAAATCTAAAGGCCATCTAACCTACACTATGCCCTTATCATCCATATGCTTATCCAATAAATTTTTAAATGCCCTCAATGTTGGCGTGTTCACTACTGTTGCAGGTAGGGCATTCCACGGCCTCACCACTCTTTGCGTAAAAAACCTACCTCTGACGTCTGTCCTATATCTATTACCCCTCAATTTAAGGCTATGTCCCCTCGTGCTAGCCACCTCCATTCGCGGGAGAAGGCTCTCGCTGTCCACCCTATCTAACCCTCTGATCATTTTGTATGCCTCTATTAAGTCACCTCTTAACCACCTTCTCTCTAACGAAAACAACCTCAAGTCCATCAGCCTTTCCTCATAAGATTTTCCCTCCATACCAGGCAACATCCTGGTAAATCTCCTCTGCACCCGTTCCAAAGCTTCCACGTCCTTCCTATAATGAGGCGACCAGAACTGTACGCAATACTCCAAATGCGGCCGTACCAGAGTTTTGTACAGCTGCAACATGACCTCATGGCTCCGGAACTCAATCCCTCTACCAATAAAGGCCAACACACCATAGGCCTTCTTCACAACCCTATCAACCTGGGTGGCAACTTTCAGGGATCTATGTACATGGACACCGAGATCCCTCTCCTCATCCACATTACCAAGAATTTTACCATTAGCCAAATATTCCGCATTCCTGTTATTCTTTCCAAAGTGAATCACCTCACACTTCTCTCCATTAAACTCCATTTGCCACCTCTCAGCCCAGCTCTGCAGCTTATCTATGTCCCTCTGTAACCTGCAACATCCTTCCGCACTGTCTACAACTCCACCGACTTCAGTGTCGTCTGCAAATTTACTCACCCAACCTTCTGTGCCCTCCTCTAGGTCATTTATAAAAATGACAAACAGCAACGGCCCCAGAACAGATCCTTGTGGTACGCCACTCGTAACTGAACTCCATTCTGAACATTTCCCATCAACCACCACCCTCTGTCTTCTTTCAACTAGCCAATTTCTGATCCACATCTCTAAATCACCCTCAATCCCCAGCCTCCGTATTTTCTGCAATAGCCGACCATGGGGAACCTTATCAAACACTTTACTGAAATCCATATTTGAACCTTGTTGAATCAATATTTAGTCGTGTTTTTCACTTATTATCAAAAGCTCGTAATAGACTCGACATCCAGCAGAGGGCAGCAGAGCAGAGCTTCTGATTGGCTGTTCCGGGGAGATTTGCATACGTGCAGTGCGGTCAGCGTAAGTTGAAGGTGCACCTGCATCAGTGACCCGAGGAGTTCGGCGGAAGGTGAGCATCCAGCAGAGGGCAGCAGAGCAGAGCTTCTGATTGGCTGTTCCGGGGAGATTTGCATACGTGCAGTGCGGTCAGCGTAAGTTGAAGGTGGTTTGTGAAGGGGCTGTTCTCGAGTGACAGCTTTACCCGAAACACTACTTACGTAGTGTCTCCCACCCATCCTCCTCCGCTAACCAAAAAAAAAAGCTCTGTCCATTGGATTGCTAAACTAACAAGTTTTTTATTTTTCTGTAGTTGGGAAGTTAGTTCAGTGGGAATGGAGGCTAGGGCAGTTGAATGTTCCTCCTGCAGAATGTGGGAGGAAAGGGTCACCTCTAGTGTCCCTTCTGACTACATCTGCGGGAAGTGCACCCAACTCCAGCTCCTCGAGAGCCGCATTAGGGACCTGGAGCTGGAGCTGGATGAACTTCGGATCATTCGGGAGGCGGAGGAGGTTATTGAGAGGAGTTATAGGGAGGTAGTCACACCTCAGGTAAAAGAAGAAAGTAGATGGGTTACCGTCAGGGGAGGGAGAGGGAACCGGCAGGCAGTGCAGGGATCCCCTGTGGTCGTTCCCCTCTATAACAAGTATACCGTTTTGGATACTGTTGCGGGGGACGACTTACCAGGGGTAAGCAATAGGGTGCAGGTCTCTGGCACAGAGTCTGTCCCTGTTGCTCAGAAGGGGAGGGAGAAGAGGAACAGAGCACTTGTCATTGGGGACTCCATAGTTAGAGGAACAGACAGGAGGTTCTGTGGGAACGAAAGAGACTCACGGTTGGTGTGTTGCCTCCCAGGTGCCAGGGTTCGTGATGTCTCTGATCGTGTTGTTGGGATCCTTAAGGGGGAGGGGGAGCAGCCCCAAGTCGTGGTCCACATAGGTACCAATGACATAGGTAGGAAGAGAGATGGGGATTTGAGACAGAAATTCAGAGAGCTAGGGTGGAAGCTAAGAGCTAGAACAAACAGAGTTGTTATCTCTGGGTTGTTACCCGTGCCACGTGCTAGCGAAGTGAGAAATAAGGAGAGAGAGGAGTTGAACACGTGGCTACAGGGATGGTGCAGGAGGGAGGGTTTTGGTTTCCTGGATAATTGGGGCTCATTCTGGGGTAGGTGGGACCTCTACAAACAGGATGGTCTTCACCTGAACCAGAGGGGTACCAATATCCTGGGGGGGAGATTTGCTAGTGCTCTTCGGGGGGGTTTAAACTAATTCAGCAGGGGGATGGGAACCTAAATTGTAGTCCTAGTGTACAGGATGTTGAGAGTAGTGAGGTCAGGGATAGGGTTAAAAGTTCGAAAGAGGGCACCGGCAAGCAGGACGCTGGTTTGAAGTGTGTCTACTTCAACGCCAGGAGCATCCGGAATAAGGTGGGTGAGCTTGCAGCATGGGTTGGTACCTGGGATCTCGATGTTGTGGCGATTTCGGAGACATGGGTAGAGCAGGGACAGGAATGGTTGTTGCAGGTTCCAGGATTTAGATGTTTCTGTAAGAACAGAGAAGATGGTAAAAGAGGGGGGGGTGTGGCATTGTTAATCAAGGAAAGTATTACGGCGGTAGAAAGGACGCTTGAGGACTCGTCTACTGAGGCAGTATGGGCCGAGGTTAGGAACAGTAGAGGAGAGGTCACCCTGTTGGGAGTTGTCTATAGACCTCCGAATAGTCCCAGAGATGTAGAGGAAAGGATTGCAAAGATGATTCTTGACAGGAGCGAGAGTAACAGGGTAGTTGTTATGGGGGACTTTAACTTTCCAAATATTGACTGGAAATACTATAGTTCGAGTACTATAGATGGGTCAGTTTTTGTGCAGTGTGTGCAGGAGGGTTTTCTGACACAGTATGTAGACAGGCCAACAAGGGGCGAGGCCACATTGGATTTGGTACTGGGTAATGAACCCGGCCAGGTGTTAGATTTAGATGTAGGTGAGCACTTTGGTGATAGTGATCACAACTCGGTTATGTTTACTTTAGCAATGGGCAGGGATAGGTATATACCGCAAGGCAAGAATTATAGCTGGGGGAAAGGCAATTATGATGCTATTCGGCAAGATTTAGGAGGTATAGGATGGGGAAGGAAACTGCAGGGGATGGGTACAATCGAAATGTGGAGCTTTTTCAAGGAACAGCTACTGCGTGTCCTTGATAAGTATGTACCTGTCAGGTAGGGAGGAAGTTGTCGAGCAAGGGAGCCGTGGTTTACTAAGGAAGTTGAAGCACTTGTCAAGAGGAAGAAGAAGGCTTATGTTAGGATGAGACATGAAGGCTCAGTTAGGGCACTTGAGAGTTACAAGTTAGCCAGGAAGGACCTAAAGGGAGAGTTAAGAAGAGCGAGGAGAGGACACGAAAAGTCGTTGGCGGATAGGATCAAGGAAAACCCTAAGGCTTTCTATAGGTATATCAGGAACAAAAGAATGACTCGAGTAAGATTAGGGCCAATCAAGGATAGTAGTGGAAAGTTGTGTGTGGAATCAGAGGAGATAGGGGAAGCATTAAATGGATATTTTTCGTCCGTGTTTACACTGGAGAAAGACAATGTTGTCGAGGAGAACACTCAGGTTCAGTCGACCAGGCTAGATGGAATTGAGGTTCAAAAGGAGGAGGTGTTAGCAATTTTAGAAAATGTCAAAATAGATAAGTCCCCTGGGCCAGATGGGATTTATCCTAGGATTCTCTGGGAAGCCAGGGAGGAGATTGCAGAGCCTTTGTCCTTGATCTTTATGTCGTCTTTGTCGACAGGAATAGTGCCGGAAGACTGGAGGATAGCAAATGTTGTCCCCTTGTTCAAGAAGGGAAGTAGAGACAACCCTGGTAATTATAGACCTGTGAGCCTTACTTCGGTTGTGGGTAAAATGTTGGAAAAGGTTATAAGAGATAGGGTTTATAATCATCTTGAAAAGAACAAGTTGATTAGCGATACTCAACAGGGTTTTGTGAAGGGTAGGTCATGTCTCACAAACCTTATTGAGTTTTTTGAGAAGGTGACCAAACAGGTGGATCAGGGTAAAGCTGTTGATGTGGTGTATATGGATTTCAGTAAGGCGTTTGATAAGGTTCCCCACGGTAGGCTATTGCAGAAAATAAGGAAGTATGGAATTGAAGGTGATTTAGCGGTTTGGATCAGTAATTGGCTAGCTGAAAGAAGACAGAGGGTGGTGGTTGATGGCAAATGTTCATCCTGGAGTTCAGTTACTAGTGGTGTACCGCAAGGATCTGTTTTGGGGCCACTGCTGTTTGTCATTTTTATAAATGACCTGGAAGAGGGTGTAGAAGGATGGGTTAGTAAATTTGCAGATGACACGAAGGTCGGTGGAGTTGTGGATAGTGCTGAAGGATGTTATAGGATACAGAGGGACATAGATAAGCTGCAGAGCTGGGCTGAGAGGTGGCAGATGGAGTTTAATGCGGAAAAGTGTGAGGTGGTTCACTTTGGAAGGAGTAACAGGAATGCAGAGTACTGGGCTAATGACAAGATTCTTGGTAGTGTAGATGAACAGAGAGATCTCGGCATCCAGGTACATAAATCCCTGAAAGTTGCCACCCAGGTTAATAGGGCTGTTAAGAAGGCATATGGTGTGCTAGCCTTTATAAGCAGGGGGATTGAGTTTCGGAACCACAAGGTCATGCTGCAGCTGTACATAACTCTGGTGCGGCCACACCTGGAGTACTGCGTGCAGTTCTGGTCACCACATTATAGGAAGGATGTGGAAGCTTTGGAAAGGGTTCAGAGGAGATTTACTAGGATGTTGCCTGGTATGGAGGGAAGGTCTTACGAGGAAAGGCTCAGGGAATTGAGGTTGTTTTCGTTAGAGAGGAGAAGGCTGAGAGGTGACTTAATAGAGACATATAAGATAGTCAGAGGGTTAGATAGGGTGGACAGTGAGAGTCTTTTTCCTCGGATGGTGATGACCAACACGAGGGGACATAGCTTTAAATTGAGGGGTGAGAGATACAGGACAGATGTCAGAGGCAGTTTCTTTACTCAGAGAGTAGTAGGGGTGTGGAACGCCCTGCCTGCAATAGTAGTAGACTCGCCAACTTTAAGGGCATTTAAGTGGTCACTGGATAGACATATGGATGAAAATGGAATAGTGTAGGTCAGATAGGCTTCAGATGGTTTCACGGGTCGGCGCAACATCGAGGGCCGAAGGGCCCGTACTGCGCTGTAGTGTTCTATGTTCTATGTTCTATTGTGAAAAAGGGTGATCTTCGACTATCATTGACCTCGATGGAGCCGAATATAAAAAAAACTCACTGAGCAGCATCAACCACAGGGATCTCATTGAATAAATCTGCATTTTTTTCTTAATTACTCACTTAGGCCTATCTTAAAATGGTTTAATATGAATTATTTACTAGTGTACATAATGCTGTATAGAATTTAATTGTTAAATATGTTTATTTGCAATAAATTAGTTTTCCTTCAAAATAAAGCATAATCTTTTTCTTTAATATTTGATACAATTCCTTTACTTTTTTGTTAGTGAAAAATATAAGAAGTTTTTTTTTTCTGTGGAATGGCTATGGGGGTCCACAAAAAAAATTAAGAGGAAAAGGGGTCCATGGGTTAAAAAAGGTTGAGAACCACGGATCTGGAAGGACAAGAGCAGCAGATACCTGGGAACCCCACCACCTGGAGGTTCCCTCCTGAGCCACACATCTTCCTGACTCGGAAATATATCGGCCGTTCCTTCACTGTCGCTGGGGCAACATCCTCCCTCCCTAACACCACAGTGTGTGTGCGTGTGTGATGAAAGGCACAGTTTAAATGTACAACAATCTGGCTGCCTCTGTCCAGCTTGTGATAAGAGGTTTTAACCCTGAGCTACAAAGTACTTCAAACTACCAACAGTTCCCAGATAGATTTTTATGCATGGCATGAACTGATATTTCAGTAATCTCACTTTGAGAGCCAACAAAGCCCACGATGTTGCGCCGAACTTTTGTCCTAGGTTAATCATAGAATTTTGGACAATTTTTCACGGCCAATCCACCCAACCTGCACATCTTTGGACTGTGGGAGGAAACCGGAGTACCCGGAGGAAACCCACGCACACACGGGGAGAATGTGCAGACTCCACACAGACAGCGACCCAAGTCAAAATCGAACTTGGGTCACAAGACTGTGACAACATGCAAATAACATGCTGTTTCGACTGTTGTTTTTTTCTCTGCTTGTTCTGCCTTTTATCAAGTTTAATATTGTGTTAAGACTTTTGTAGCCTTCTGATATCAGACTAATCCATAGAATCCAGAGAGTGCAGGAGGAGGCCGTTCGGCCCATCGACCCTCTGAAAGAGCACCCTACCTAGGCCCACTCCCTCACCCGAGCCTCATAACCCCAGTTAACCTAAACATCTTTGGATATTAAGGGACAATTTAGCATGGCCAATCCACCTGACCTGTACATCTTTGAACTAAGAGCAGCAATTCTCAGGAAGGAAGTAACAGCAAATGGAAAACAAATGTTTCTATCTCATGGGATATTCAAGATTAATGCAGCAAACAAAAATCTTGTGAGGCATACTCATCAAAATCATTAAGTGTTTTGAATGCTGCAACACATTAAAACCCAAATGTTCCACGTTGAGACACTATTGGTGCTTTCTGTACAGCTCGCTTGTTTATAATCTGGGAGCATCAAGAAATAAACGGCTGGGTTGAGAGATTAAGGTTTCTGTGCAAAATGATTGCTGGCATCAGGAATACAGGGCCACAGCCCAGAGGGCAGCAGGCGAGCGCTGTTTGGTGCCGGTCCCCATAAATGAGACCAGACAGAATGCCACTCGTGGGGATCTTCAAGGGGATCGGGGGCCCCCAGTTGCATGCCCTTTGGGCAGGGTGGTGGCCTGGGACTGCTGCTGCCACCTGGGTAGCCTGGAAGTGCCAGCCTGGCCACACTGGCAGTGCCACCTGGGCGCCAAGTTGTCACTGTCAAGGTGCCAGGCTGATATTTTATTTGCGCACACACAATTGGGCCAGGGTTGCCTACCATGGGTATTGGGGGGCAGGGCCAGAAGGCGTTCCCATGTTGCATTTGGGCTCTGGGGAAGGTTGGGGATTTTTTTTTGTGGGCCCCGGAGATTGGGACGCCCCAAAAAATGGGGCTACGTGCAGCCTCGGCTGTGTGTTCCCCGTTTAGGCCCCTTATTCAACGGGGATTGCGTTGAACAGCCACTTGTTTCTCGGCACTGCGAGTGCTGGGAAACACGCGGCTAAACGCGCTCACTAGGGGATTTCGGTCCCTTTTGGGAAGAACAAAAAAGGAATACAGGACGACAGAACGGTGAAGCAGCACGGTAGCATTATGGATAGCACAATTGCTTCACAGCTCCAGGGTCCCAGGTTTGATTCCGGCTTGAGTCACTGTCTGTGCGGAGTCTGCACATCCTCCCAGTGTGTGCGTGGGTTTCCTCCGGGTGCTCCGGTTTCCTCCCACAGTCCAAAGATGTGCAGGTTAGGTGGATTGGCCATGATAAATTGCCCTTGGTGACCAAAATTGCCCTTAGTGTTGGGTGGGGTTACAGGGTTATGGGGATAGGGTCGGGTGCTCTTTCCAAGAGCCGGTGCAGACTCGATGGGCTGAATGGCCTCCTTCTGCACTGTAAATTCTATGAAACAGAAGCCACCAAATTGACAGGGGAGAAAACGGGTTCTCTACTGTCATTCAGGGTTGGGAATCTGTCACTCCCTACATTCCAGGCCTTCCTGAGATTCCAGTCCTACATCATGTATTTCACTGTCAACACTCAGGATAAATGGGGATGAATAAATGTTGCCTGGTTAACGTGGCTCACCCTCCCGCCCCCAAGAATGATTATCTTTTTAAAATGGCTCGCACATTCAGACTTCAACATGCAAGTGTTTGTTTCTTAAATAAAGGTCAGCAAAATGAAAAAGGTACAAGGATTTATTTTATAGGTGGAGGATTAGAAAGACAGGAGCATGCTACATAATGAGCTGAATTCAGTGTAAATTGGTCAAATTCACAGACAATACTAAACAGCCAAGAATTAAACAGGGATTTTTGGATTGGCACTCCCTCCACCACTGACGCACAATGGAAGCTGTGTGCCATCTACAAGATGCACTGCAGCGATTCACCAAGGCTCCTTCCCTTAGAGGAACACCATCACAGAGAGGTTTCCCTCCAAACCTCACACATCCTGACTTGGAAAAATATCAGCCGTTCCTTCACTGTCACTGGGTCAAGTTCCTGGAACTCCCTTCCTAACAGCACAGGAGGTGTACCTGCACCACAGACTGCAGCGGTTCATGAAAGGCCACATCATCACCACCTTCGAGGACAGTTAGGGATGGGCAATAAATGCTGGCGTGGTCAGTGACAGCCACATCCCGTGAATAAATATAAATACAAAGAAAAATATTTCCAAGTGAGCCAAGTAGATGAATTCTGTTCAAATAAATAAATGCAAGATATTGCTTTTAAAAATTGGAAAACATACTTGATGTGCAACTACAGTGTGTTAAACTAGTTAAGAGGGAGTCTGGAAGGAGTTCATTAGTGACGGAAATGGACTCTGCACTGACAATGAACCGTCACAACAAAATATATATTAACAAATTGAAGTTCAAAATCAAGACCATTACAGTATTGTGCAATAAAGCACAAGAGAAACACCCACGGCCAGGAGGTTGTGCAAAAAAGTGTCACAAAATGCATTTGAGGAGCTCAGCAACATTAATCCAGAGCAAGCAGGGTACGTATGAAGAGAGGCCCAGACACTATCAGTGAGCACAGGATCATACTTGGCTATTACGTTCTCTCCGCCCCAATAGCTGGCCCACCTGCCAATAACCAGGCTTCTTCATGGACAAAGCAGCACAGAGGGCAGAATCCAGCAATAGTTAGCACAAGGAAAACACAAACTATTTCATCCCTTGTGCCTCATCCAAATGCACAAAATAAACTTCCATCAGTAAAAATAATTTTGTTGCAGCTTATTTTTTTTTAAATCAAGATGTTGCAAAGACGAAATTAACTTCTGTCAGCATATAATTTGTAGTCTCGATTTATGGAGCGTATAGCAGCACCGTTGACATTGCTGTGCATAAACTAGGGCAGGCATTGTCAAACTCAGGGGCACGAGGGTCGGGGAGCCGTCCGGCACGGCGCTCCCGATCGCACACATCTGCACGCAACTGCCGCAGCAGCCGGCTATTAATAACGGCGGCTGCATGCGGCTTCAAAATGGCCACGAACATGTAAATAAATGCGGCCGCACTGCACATGCATGCCAGATCATCGGCGCACATGCAAAGTGAGGCCGCTTTTTTTTTTAAAAACGGCCTCAGCTTTTTGCTTTACAAGTTCGGGGCGGTTTTATTCATTTTATTTTTTTTTACAATTTCGGAGGGGGTTTATTGGATAACACTTTACAGGAAACAACTTCAGAACTTTGGAGAGATGAAGACTCCAGACTTTCCGACACCGGAAGGCTTCACCTTCATCCAGCAGGTTCCATTGGAGGAGCGTGTACGAGGGCCAAAGGGACCCAAAACCATTTCCTCCATTTTTGTCAGCAGCAAACAAGGGAAGCGAAAATGGGGGGCCGCGCAGGTCGGCCGGCGTGGGCCGCGCAGGTCGGCCGGCGTGGGCCGCGCAGGTCGGCCGGCGTGGGCCGCGCAGGTCGGCCGGCGTGGGCCACAAGAGGTCGGCCGGCGTGGGCCACAAGAGGTCGGCCGGCGTGGGCCACAAGAGGTCGGCCGGCGTGGGCCACAAGAGGTCGGTCGGCGTGGGCCACAAGAGGTCGGCCGGCGTGGGCCACAAGAGGTCGGCCGGCGTGGGCCACAAGAGGTCGGCCGGCGTGGGCCACAAGAGGTCGGCCGGCGTGGGCCACAAGAGGTCGGCCGGCGTGGGCCACAAGAGGTCGGCCGGCGTGGGCCACAAGAGGTCGGCCGGCGTGGGCCACAGAGGTCGGCCGGCGTGGGCCACAGAGGTCGGCCGGCGTGGGCCACAGAGGTCGGCCGGCGTGGGTCACAGAGGTCGGCCGGCGTGGGTCACAGAGGTCGGCCGGCGTGGGTCACAGAGGTCGGCCGGCGTGGGTCACAGAGGTCGGCCGGCGTGGGTCACAGAGGTCGGCCGGCGTGGGTCACAGAGGTCGGCCGGCGTGGGTCACAGAGGTCGGCCGGCGTGGGTCACAGAGGTCGGCCGGCGTGGGTCACAGAGGTCGGCCGGCGTGGGTCACAGAGGTCGGCCGGCGTGGGTCACAGAGGTCGGCCGGCGTGGGTCACAGAGGTCGGCCGGCGTGGGTCACAGAGGTCGGCCGGCGTGGGTCACAGAGGTCGGCCGGCGTGGGTCACAGAGGTCGGCCGGCGTGGGCCGCAGAGGTCGGCCAGATTGGGTCCCGAAGGTTGGCCGGTTGGTAAAAATGGGTCCCCAGAAAAAAAGTTTGAAGAACACTGAACTAGGGACAGTTTGTTGCTTAAACTTGAAAATTACTTTGTTGCGATCCCAGGACATCAAGGATCATGAACTTAACGGCAAAAAGCACACTGCTCAGATCTCTCTCAATGAGCTGCCTATAGCACACGGTACAATAACAAGAAACATACCACATATTTTGCAAGCACAAGTGAAGAATATTTTTTTTAAAACACAACACAGCAGATTGAAAATCTTACAAAAGCTCTCCTTCACATTTTTCCAATCTTGCCTGGGAGAAGAGGGCGAAGCAGTATCATGATGCTCCACTGACTAAGACACAGTCTGGCACCTCACAATGTGAATGCGCCTTCAATGACCCTAAACACCCTTATACTAAGGAACAGGAGGAATTGCTCAGGGCACCCACCAGGTCACAAGTATGCTGCTGGATGTCAGCCCAACTCCACACCTTCTGACCCAAGAGGAATGTTCAACCACTTTCTACTTAGTAAAGTAATCGCTGTATTTTAAATTAATTACAGAGTACAGACAGTGTATTCTTAATGAATTTAGTGTATTCTTAATGAATTTAGTGACAAGACAGCTTTTAAAACATGGCAAACCAGTAAAATTCAACAAAAGTTGCAAATATATGATCACTGACTGAAGGCACACAAGAAGCACAGACTCAAAAACAGCTTCTTCCCCTCTGACTCCTAAATTACCCTCGTATGGACTGACCTCATTAACAGTACACCCTGTATGCTTCACCCAATGCTGGTGTTTATGTAGTTACATTGTGTACCTTGTGTTGCCCTATTATGTATTTTCTTTTATTCCCTTTTCTTCCCATGTACTGAATGATCTGTTGAGCTGCTCGCAGAAAAATACTTTTCACTGTACCTCGGTACACGTGACAATAAACAAATCCAATCCAATGATGTCTAGACAGGTGGCAGACAAGGCAGCTGGTGACATTACCCAGGGAAGACCAACAATGTTCCACTCTACTCACCCACCCACTGCCTGCAACACCATAAAACATCCCAGGATACTTCAAAAGAACACCAAATAAATTCAACACCAAGCCAGATAAGGAGCGATTAGGTCTGTGGACAGAAAGCTTAGGCAAAAGAGGTTGGTTCTAAGAAGCATCTTGAAAATGGATGAAGAGGCAGAGAGGTCGAGGGAGAAAATTCCAGAGCTCGAGGTTCAGACAGCTGAAGTCACTGCCAATGGCAGAGTGGAAAACAGAGGATGCACAAGGGGCAAGATTTGGAGGGGGTTACAGAGATAGGCAGGGTTGTAATAACAATAATCTTTATTATTATCACATTAGGCTTACATTAACACTGCAATGAAGTTACTGTGAAAAGCCCCTAGTCTCCACATTCTGGCACCTGTTCGGGTACACACGGGGAGAATTCAGAACGTCCAATTCACCGAACAGCACGTCTTTCGACACTTGGAGGAAACCGGAGCACCCGGAGGAAACCCACGCAGACACGGGGAGAACGTGCTGACTCCGCACAAACAGTGACCCAAGCTGGGAATCGAACCTGGGACCCTGGCGCTGTGAAGCAATAGTGCTAACCACTGTGGTACAGTGCCACCCATGTAGGGGGCTGGAGAAGGTTACAGAGATAGGGACGGTTGGAGGAGATAAGAGATATGGATGCTTGTAGGGGGTGGAGGTGGTTAGATAAATATGGAGGGTTGTAGGGGACGTGAGGAGGATACCGGGATAGGGAGGGGTGTAGGGGGCTGGAGGAGGTTACAGAGATAGGGAGAGTTGCAGGGGCTGGAGGAGGTTACAGAGATAGGGAGGGTTTTAGGGGAGGGAGGAGGTTAGAGAGATCGGGAGGGGTGTAGGGGAGGGAGGTTACAGAGATAGGGAGGGGTGTAGGGGGCTGGAGGAGGTTACAGAGATAGGGAGGGTTGTAGGGGGCTGGAGGAGGTTACAGAGATAGGGAGGGGTGTAGGGGGCTGGAGGAGGTTACAGAGATAGGGAGGGGTGTAGGGGGCTGGAGGAGGTTACAGAGATAGGGAGGGTTGTAGGGGGCTGGAGGAGGTTACAGAGATAGGGAGGGGTGTAGGGGGGGCTGGAGGAGGTTACAGAGATAGGGAGGGGGTGTAGGGGGCTGGAGGAGGTTACAGAGATAGGGAGGGGTGTAGGGGGGTGGAGGAGGTGACAGAGATAGGGAGGGGGTGTAGGGGGCTGGAGGAGGTTACAGAGATAGGGAGGGGGTGTAGGGGGCTGGAGGAGGTTACAGAGATAGGGAGGGGTGTAGGGCACTGGAGGAGGTTACAGAGATAGGGAGGGGTGTAGGGGGCTGGAGGAGGTTACAGAGATAGGGAGGGTTGTCAGGGCTGGAGGAGGTTACAGAGATAGGGAGGGGTGTAGGGGGCTGGAGGAGGTTACAGAGATAGGGTGGGGTGTAGGGGCTGGAGAAGGTTACAGAGATAGGGAGGGTTGTAGGGGGGTGGAGGAGGTGACAGAGATAGGGAGGGTTGTAGGGAGGTGGAGGAAGTTACAGAGATAGGGAGGGGTGTAGGGGGCTGGAGGAGGTTACAGAGATAGGGAGGGTTGTAGGGGGGTGGAGGAGGTGACAGAGATAGGGAGGGGTGTAGGGGGGTGGAGGAGGTTACAGAGATAGGGAGGGGTGTAGGGCACTGGAGGAGGTTACAGAGATAGGGAGGGGTGTAGGGGGCTGGAGGAGGTTACAGAGATAGGGAGGGGTGTAGGGGGCTGGAGGAGGTTACAGAGATAGGGAGGGGTGTAGGGGGCTGGAGGAGGTTACAGAGATAGGGAGGGGTGTAGGGGGCTGGAGGAGGTTACAGAGATAGGGTGGGGTGTAGGGGCTGGAGGAGGTTACAGAGATAGGGAGGGTTGTAGGGGGGTGGAGGAGGTGACAGAGATAGGGAGGGTTGTAGGGGGGTGGAGGAAGTTACAGAGATAGGGAGGGGTGTAGGGGGCTGGAGGAGGTTACAGAGATAGGGAGGGTTGTAGGGGGGTGGAGGAGGTGACAGAGATAGGGAGGGGTGTAGGGGGGTGGAGGAGGTTACAGAGATAGGGAGGGGTGTAGGGCACTGGAGGAGGTTACAGAGATAGGGAGAGGTGTAGGGGGCTGGAGGAGGTTACAGAGATAGGGAGGGTTGGAGGGGGCTACAGAGATAGGGAGGGATGTTGGGGGCTGGAGGAGGTTACAGAGATGGGGAGGGGTGTAGGGGGCTGGAGGGGGTTACAGAGATAGGGAGGGATGTTGGGGGCTGGAGGAGGTTACAGAGATAGGGAGGGGGTGTAGGGGCCGGAGGAGGTTACAGAGATAGGGAGGGGTGTAGGGGGCTGGAGGAGGTTACAGAGATAGGGAGGGGTGTAGGGGGCTGGAGGAGGTTACAGAGATAGGGAGGGTTGTAGGGGGCTGGAGGAGGTTACAGAGATAGGGAGGGGTGTAGGGGGGCTGGAGGAGGTTACAGAGATAGGGAGGGGGTGTAGGGGGCTGGAGGAGGTTACAGAGATAGGGAGGGGTGTAGGGGGGTGGAGGAGGTGACAGAGATAGGGAGGGGGTGTAGGGGGCTGGAGGAGGTTACAGAGATAGGGAGGGTTGGAGGGGGCTACAGAGATAGGGAGGGATGTTGGGGGCTGGAGGAGGTTACAGAGATGGGGAGGGGTGTAGGGGGCTGGAGGGGGTTACAGAGATAGGGAGGGATGTTGGGGGCTGGAGGGGGTTACAGAGATAGGGAGGGATGTTGGGGGCTGGAGGAGGTTACAGAGATAGGGAGGGGGTGTAGGGGCCGGAGGAGGTTACAGAGATAGGGAGGGTTGTAGGGGCTGAAGGAGGTTACAGAGATAGGGAGGGTTGTAGGGGCTGGAGGAGGTTACAGAGATAGGGAGGGGTGTAGGGGGCTGGAGGAGGTTACAGAGATAGGGAGGGGTGTATGGGGCTGGAGGAGGTTACAGAGATAGGGAGGGGGTGTCGGGGGCTGGAGGGGGTTACAGAGATAGGGAGGGGTGTAGGGGCTGGAGGAGGTTACAGAGATAGGGAGGGGTGTAGGGGGCTGGAGGAGGTTACAGAGATAGGGAGGGGTGTAGGGGGCTGGAGGAGGTTACAGAGATAGGGAGGGGTGTAGGGGCTGGAGGAGGTTACAGAGATAGGGAGGGGTGTAGGGGCTGGAGGAGGTTACAGAGATAGGGAGGGGTGTAGGGGGCTGGAGGAGGTTACAGAGATAGGGAGGGGGTGTAGGGGGCTGGAGGAGGTTACAGAGATAGGGAGGGGTGTAGGGGGCTGGAGGAGGTTACAGAGATAGGGAGGGGGGTGTAGGGGGCTGGAGGAGGTTACAGAGATAGGGAGGGGTGTAGGGGGCTGGAGGAGGTTACAGAGATAGGGAGGGGTGTAGGGGGCTGGAGGAGGTTACAGAGATAGGGAGGGGTGTAGGGGGCTGGAGGAGGTTACAGAGATAGGGAGGGGTGTAGGGGGCTGGAGGAGGTTACAGAGATAGGGAGGGTTGTAGGGGGCTGGAGGAGGTTACAGAGATAGGGAGGGGTGTAGGGGGCTGGAGGAGGTTACAGAGATAGGGAGGGGTGTAGGGGGCTGGAGGAGGTTACAGAGATAGGGAGGGGTGTAGGGGGGCTGGAGGAGGTTACAGAGATAGGAGGGGTGTAGGGGGCTGGAGGAGGTTACAGAGATAGGGAGGGTCATAGGGGGCTGGAGGAGGTTACAGAGATAGGGAGGGGTGTAGGGGGGTTGGTGGAGGTTACAGAGATAGGGAGGGGTGTAGGGGGCTGGAGGAGGTTACAGAGATAGGGAGGGGGGTGTAGGGGGCTGGAGGAGGTTACAGAGATAGGGAGGGGTGTAGGGGGCTGGAGGAGGTTTACAGAGATAGGGAGGGTTGTAGGGGGCTGGAGGAGGTTACAGAGATAGGGAGGGGTGTAGGGGGCTGGAGGAGGTTACAGAGATAGGGAGGGGTGTAGGGGTTGGAGGAGGTTACAGAGATAGGGAGGGGTGTAGGGGCTGGAGGAGGTTACAGAGATAGGGAGGGGTGTAGGGGGCTGGAGGAGGTTACAGAGATAGGGAGGGGTGTAGGGGGCTGGAGGAGGTTACAGAGATAGGGAGGGTTGTAGGGGGCTGGAGGAGGTTACAGAGATAGGGAGGGGTGTAGGGGGCTGGAGGAGGTTACAGAGATAGGGAGGGGTGTAGGGGGCTGGAGGAGGT
>NC_052173.1:1904747-2022527 GCF_902713615.1 Scyliorhinus canicula | reverse complement strand
TGTGTGCTCAGAGCGGGTTGCTGACTGTGTGCTCAGAGCGGGTTTGCTGACTGTGTGCTCAGAGCGGTTTGCTGACTGTGTGCTCAGAGCGGTTTGCTGACTGTGTGCTCAGAGCGGGTTGCTGACTGTGTGCTCAGAGCGGGTTGCTGACTGTGGTGCTCAGAGCGGTTTGCTGACTGTGTGCTCAGAGCGGGTTTGCTGACTGTGTGCTCAGAGCGGGTTTGCTGACTGTGTGCTCAGAGCGGGTTGCTGACTGTGTGCTCAGAGCGGGTTGCTGACTGTGTGCTCAGAGCGGGTTGCTGACTGTGTGCTCAGAGCGGTTGCTGACTGTGTGCTCAGAGCGGTTGCTGACTGTGTGCTCAGAGCGGGTTTGCTGACTGTGTGCTCAGAGCGGGTTGCTGACTGTGTGCTCAGAGCGGGTTGCTGACTGTGTGCTCAGAGCGGTTTGCTGACTGTGTGCTCAGAGCGGGTTGCTGACTGTGTGCTCAGAGCGGGTTGCTGACTGTGTGCTCAGAGCGGGTTGCTGACTGTGTGCTCAGAGCGGGTTGCTGACTGTGTGCTCAGAGCGGTTTGCTGACTGTGTGCTCAGAGCGGGTTGCTGACTGTGTGCTCAGAGCGGGTTTGCTGACTGTGTGCTCAGAGCGGGTTGCTGACTGTGTGCTCAGAGCGGTTGCTGACTGTGTGCTCAGAGCGGGTTGCTGACTGTGTGCTCAGAGCGGTGTTGCTGACTGTGTGCTCAGAGCGGTTTGCTGACTGTGTGCTCAGAGCGGTTTGCTGACTGTGTGCTCAGAGCGGGTTGCTGACTGTGTGCTCAGAGCGGGTTGCTGACTGTGTGCTCAGAGCGGGTTGCTGACTGTGTGCTCAGAGCGGGTTGCTGACTGTGTGCTCAGAGCGGGTTGCTGACTGTGTGCTCAGAAGCGGGTTTGCTGACTGTGTGCTCAGAGCGGGTTGCTGACTGTGTGCTCAGAGCGGGTTGCTGACTGTGTGCTCAGAGCGGTTTGCTGACTGTGTGCTCAGAGCGGGTTGCTGACTGTGTGCTCAGAGCGGGTTGCTGACTGTGTGCTCAGAGCGGGTTTGCTGACTGTGTGCTCAGAGCGGGTTGCTGACTGTGTGCTCAGAGCGGGTTGCTGACTGTGTGCTCAGAGCGGGTTGCTGACTGTGTGCTCAGAGCGGTTTGCTGACTGTGTGCTCAGAGCGGTTTGCTGACTGTGTGCTCAGAGCGGTTTGCTGACTGTGTGCTCAGAGCGGGTTTGCTGACTGTGTGCTCAGAGCGGTTTGCTGACTGTGTGCTCAGAGCGGGTTGCTGACTGTGTGCTCAGAGCGGGTTGCTGACTGTGTGCTCAGAGCGGGTTGCTTGACTGTGTGCTCAGAGCGGTTTGCTGACTGTGTGCTCAGAGCGGTTTTGCTGACTGTGTGCTCAGAGCGGGTTGCTGACTGTGTGCTCAGAGCGGTTTGCTGACTGTGTGCTCAGAGCGGTTTGCTGACTGTGTGCTCAGAGCGGTTTGCTGACTGTGTGCTCAGAGCGGGTTGCTGACTGTGTGCTCAGAGCGGGTTTGCTGACTGTGTGCTCAGAGCGGGTTGCTGACTGTGTGCTCAGAGCGGTTGCTTTCAGCGGGTTGCTGACTGTGTGCTCAGAGCGGTTTGCTGACTGTGTGCTCAGAGCGGTTTGCTGACTGTGTGCTCAGAGCGGTTTGCTGACTGTGTGCTCAGAGCGGTTTGCTGACTGTGTGCTCAGAGCGGGTTGCTGACTGTGTGCTCAGAGCGGGTTGCTGACTGTGTGCTCAGAGCGGTTTGCTGACTGTGTGCTCAGAGCGGTTTGCTGACTGTGTGCTCAGAGCGGGTTGCTGACTGTGTGCTCAGGAGCGGGTTGCTGACTGTGTGCTCAGAGCGGGTTTGCTGACTGTGTGCTCAGAGCGGGTTGCTGACTGTGTGCTCAGAGCGGGTTGCTGACTGTGGTGCTCAGAGCGGGTTGCTGACTGTGTGCTCAGAGCGGTTTGCTGACTGTGTGCTCAGAGCGGTTTGCTGACTGTGTGCTCAGAGCGGGTTGCTGACTGTGTGCTCAGAGCGGTTGCTGACTGTGTGCTCAGAGCGGTTTGCTGACTGTGTGCTCAGAGCGGGTTGCTGACTGTGTGCTCAGAGCGGGTTGCTGACTGTGTGCTCAGAGCGGGTTGCTGACTGTGTGCTCAGAGCGGGTTGCTGGCTGTGTGCTCAGAGCGGGTTGCTGACTGTGTGCTCAGAGCGGGTTGCTGACTGTGTGCTCAGAGCGGGTTGCTGACTGTGTGCTCAGAGCGGGTTGCTGACTGTGTGCTCAGAGCGGTTTGCTGACTGTGTGCTCAGAGCGGTTTGCTGACTGTGTGCTCAGAGCGGTTGCTGACTGTGTGCTCAGAGCGGGTTGCTGACTGTGTGCTCAGAGCGGGTTGCTGACTGTGTGCTCAGAGCGGGTTGCTGACTGTGTGCTCAGAGCGGGTTGCTGACTGTGTGCTCAGAGCGGTTGCTGACTGTGTGCTCAGAGCGGGTTTGCTGACTGTGTGCTCAGAGCGGTTTGCTGACTGTGTGCTCAGAGCGGTTTGCTGACTGTGTGCTCAGAGAGGGTTGCTGACTGTGTGCTCAGAGCGGTTTGCTGACTGTTTGGCTCAGAGCGGTTTGCTGACTGTGTGCTCAGAGCGGGTTGCTGACTGTGTGCTCAGAGCGGGTTGCTGACTGTGTGCTCAGAGCGGGTTGCTGACTGTGTGCTCAGAGCGGGTTGCTGACGTGTGCTCAGAGCGGTTGCTGACTGTGTCTCAGAGCGGGTTGCTGACTGTGTGCTCAGAGCGGTTTGCTGACTGTGTGCCTCAGAGCGGTTTGCTGACTGTGTGCTCAGAGCGGTTTGCTGACTGTGTGCTCAGAGCGGGTTGCTGACTGTGTGCTCAGAGCGGTTTGCTGACTGTGTGCTCAGAGCGGTTGCTGACTGTGGGCTCAGAGCGGGTTGCTGACTGTGTGCTCAGAGCGGGTTGCTGACTGTGTGCTCAGAGCGGTTTGCTGACTGTGTGCTCAGAGCGGGTTGCTGACTCCGGGTGCTGATGTGCTCAGAGCGGTTTGCTGACTGTGTGCTCAGAGCGGTTTGCTGACTGTGTGCTCAGAGCGGTTTGCTGACTGTGTGCTCAGAGCGGGTTGCTGACTGTGTGCTCAGAGCGGGTTGCTGACTGTGTGCTCAGAGCGGTTTGCTGACTGTGTGCTCAGAGCGGGTTGCTGACTGTGTGCTCAGAGCGGGTTGCTGACTGTGTGCTCAGAGCGGGTTGCTGACTGTGTGCTCAGAGCGGTTTGCTGACTGTGTGCTCAGAGCGGTTTGCTGACTGTGTGCTCAGAGCGGTTTGCTGACTGTGTGCTCAGAGCGGTTTGCTGACTGTGTGCTCAGAGCGGGTTGCTGACTGTGTGCTCAGAGCGGGTTGCTGACTGTGTGCTCAGAGCGGGTTGCTGACTGTGTGCTCAGAGCGGGTTGCTGACTGTGTGCTCAGAGCGGTTGCTGACTGTGTGCTCAGAGCGGGTTGCTGACTGTGTGCTCAGAGCGGTTTGCTGACTGTGTGCTCAGAGCGGGTTGCTGACTGTGTGCTCAGAGCGGTTTGCTGACTGTGTGCTCAGAGCGGGTTGCTGACTGTGTGCTCAGAGCGGGTTGCTGACTGTGTGCTCAGAGCGGGTTGCTGACTGTGTGCTCAGAGCGGTTTGCTGACTGTGTGCTCAGAGCGGTTTGCTGACTGTGTGCTCAGAGCGGGTTGCTGACTGTGTGCTCAGAGCGGGTTGCTGACTGTGTGCTCAGAGCGGTTTGCTGACTGTGTGCTCAGAGCGGTTTGCTGACTGTGTGCTCAGAGCGGTTTGCTGACTGTGTGCTCAGAGCGGTTTGCTGACTGTGTGCTCAGAGCGGGTTTGCTGACTGTGTGCTCAGAGCGGTTTGCTGACTGTGTGCTCAGAGCGGTTTGCTGACTGTGTGCTCAGAGCGGTTGCTGACTGTGTGCTCAGAGCGGGTTTGCTGACTGTGTGCTCAGAGCGGTTTGCTGACTGTGTGCTCAGAGCGGGTTGCTGACTGTGTGCTCAGAGCGGTTTGCTGACTGTGTGCTCAGAGCGGTTTGCTGACTGTGTGCTCAGAGCGGTTGCTGACTGTGTGCTCAGAGCGGTTTGCTGACTGTGTGCTCAGAGCGGTTTGCTGACTGTGTGCTCAGAGCGGGTTGCTGACTGTGTGCTCAGAGCGGTTTGCTGACTGTGTGCTCAGAGCGGTTTGCTGACTGTGTGCTCAGAGCGGGTTGCTGACTGTGTGCTCAGAGCGGTTTGCTGACTGTGTGCTCAGAGCGGTTTGCTGACTGTGTGCTCAGAGCGGTTTGCTGACTGTGTGCTCAGAGCGGGTTGCTGACTGTGTGCTCAGAGCGGTTTGCTGACTGTGTGCTCAGAGCGGTTTGCTGACTGTGTGCTCAGAGCGGTTTGCTGACTGTGTGCTCAGAGCGGTTTGCTGACTGTGTGCTCAGAGCGGTTTGCTGACTGTGTGCTCAGAGCGGTTGCTGACTGTGTGCTCAGAGCGGTTTGCTGACTGTGTGCTCAGAGCGGTTTGCTGACTGTGTGCTCAGAGCGGTTTGCTGACTGTGTGCTCAGAGCGGTTTGCTGACTGTGATGCTCAGAGCTGTTTGCTGGACTGTGTGCTCAGAGCGGGTTGCTGACTGTGTGCTCAGAGCGGTTTGCTGACTGTGTGCTCAGAGCGGTTTGCTGACTGTGTGCTCAGAGCGGTTTGCTGACTGTGTGCTCAGAGCGGGTTGCTGACTGTGTGCTCAGAGGGGTTGCTGACTGTGGCTCAGAGCGGGTTGCTGACTGTGTGCTCAGAGCGTTTGCTGACTGTGTGCTCAGAGCGGGTTGCTGACTGTGTGCTCAGAGCGGTTTGCTGACTGTGTGCTCAGAGCGGTTTGCTGACTGTGTGCTCAGAGCGGTTTGCTGACTGTGTGCTCAGAGCGGGTTGCTGACTGTTGCTCAGAGCGGGTTGCTGACTGTGTGCTCAGAGCGGGTTGCTGACTGTGTGCTCAGAGCGGGTTGCTGACTGTGTGATCAGAGCGGGTTGCTGACTGTGTGCTCAGAGCGGGTTTGCTGACTGTGTGCTCAGAGCGGGTTGCTGACTGTGTGCTCAGAGCGGGTTGCTGACTGTGTGCTCAGAGCGGTTTGCTGACTGTGTGCTCAGAGCGGTTTGCTGACTGTGTGCTCAGAGCGGGTTGCTGACTGTGTGCTCAGAGCGGGTTGCTGACTGTGTGCTCAGAGCGGGTTGCTGACTGTGTGCTCAGAGCGGGTTGCTGACTGTGTGCTCAGAGCGGTTTGCTGACTGTGTGCTCAGAGCGGTTTGCTGACTGTGTGCTCAGAGCGGGTTGCTGACTGTGTGCTCAGAGCGGTTTGCTGACTGTTTGCTCAGAGCGGTTTGCTGACTGTTTGCTCAGAGCGGTTTGCTGACTGTTTGCTCAGAGCGGGTTGCTGACTGTGTGCTCAGAGCGGGTTGCTGACTGTGTGCTCAGAGCGGTTTGCTGACTGTTTGCTCAGAGCGGTTTGCTGACTGTTTGCTCAGAGCGGTTTGCTGACTGTGTGCTCAGAGCGGGTTGCTGACTGTGTGCTCAGAGCGGGTTGCTGACTGTGTGCTCAGAGCGGTTTGCTGACTGTGTGCTCAGAGCGGCTTGCTGACTGTGTGCTCAGAGCGGTTTGCTGACTGTGTGCTCAGAGCGGGTTGCTGACTGTTTGCTCAGAGCGGTTTGCTGACTGTGTGCTCAGAGCGGTTTGCTGACTGTGTGCTCAGAGCGGTTTGCTGACTGTGTGCTCAGAGCGGGTTGCTGACTGTTTGCTCAGAGCGGTTTGCTGACTGTGTGCTCAGAGCGGTTTGCTGACTGTGTGCTCAGAGCGGTTTGCTGAATGCTTGCTGAGTGGTTTGTGCATTTTAAACTGTGCAACAGATCGGGTAGCGTCTGGTATGCGACCCTGAAACACTAGTACAAATTCCAGAATCCCAATAAATGAGAACAGAATTGGATGTTGCCGCAGTAAAGCAGTGATTCTAGTGATTTTTATACAGAAAATCCTCAAAATGTACCGCTTGATAACCAAATCCATTTTTCCCCAATATGGATGGAAGGATGCGTGGTTCCCGCAATTGGCTGTGTCACATTTTGGAAAATAGTGTCCATGTTCTCCTGGTTCCACTCGAACAGGACTTCCCCAGGATACATTGACCTGCTCACGATGACCCACGGTAACTCAAAATCCCTTTAGTCCTCTGGGATAAATAACAAATATCCCCAGCATTTTTTGGTTTTGAATCTTTTGGTACAGTTATTTCATTGTTGTTAATGTGATGAGGCCGACATGGATTATCTCGAATAACAGAGGGGACATCTTTCCAGGCTTGTTACTGCAAATAATCAGGAATCGTTCAATAGATCTTCTGTTCATCCACAGTTTTTGCCCTTATTAACAACTTAGAGTCATAGAATTTACAGTGCAGAAGGAGACCATTCGGCCCATCGAGTCTGCACCGGCTCTTGGAAAGAGCACCCTACCCAAGCCCACACCTCCACCCTATCCCCATAACCCAGTAACCCCACCCAACACTAAGGGCAATTTTGGTCACCAAGGGTAATTTATCATGGCCAATCCACCTAACCTGCACATCTTTGGACTGTGGGAGGAAACCGGAGCACCCGGAGGAAACCCACGCACAGATCGGGTAGAACGTGCAGACTCCGCACGGACAGTGACCCAGCCGGGAATCGAACCTGGGACCCTGGAGCTGTGAAGCAATTGTGTTATCCATCCACAATGTTACCATGCTGCCACGACATCATTGTCCCAACTTGTGGGACCATGGTTCTCAAACTGTGAGACTTTATTGATAATATGGTCCGTTTATCGGATGGGACCTGATGTCGAGCACAGCTTCCCGAGAACAGCCAGCAATGGGAACTCAAACAGGAGTCAGGTTCCCTCTTTGCCTGTGTTTCAGCCCTGGACCCTGGACACCTCTTTGCCGACCTTTACCAAGATGGCGGGCAGTGCACTTTCAGAGTGGGCACATCGCCTGCCATATTAGACACTTTGGCACCTGTTTTATACCTAGAATAGGGGCCACAATCAATGGATTTCTAGGACTTTGTATCAAAAGGCCTTAAACGGATAACTGCAGAGCAATTGGATATTTAGGCAGCTTCGAAAAGCAGGGATAGAAAGAGAATATTATCTGCTGAACTGAACTCCATCATGACGGTCTGTCAGTTTGCCAAGGTTTCTAATGGCACATTATTGGACGCTGACCAACTCCATTCAGCATGTTGAAAGCTCCTAATTGTCACTAACGGATGCTGATCCGGTTCACATCGTCACAAAGCTGAGGGTTAAGTACTACGACCTCCCCCGGACATTTTAAGTCTTCAATTCTTCTGTATCTTGCTGCTGCCATCCCACCTCTCTGATCAGGCATCACCCTGGCCGTTTTCCCGCCCAGTCGTTGCACACCATTCCAAAGAGATCCGGCGGGAATCTCCGTTGCCCGACGCCGATAGCGTAATCGCCGATTGGGTGGAGAATCCCTTCTGCCGCTGGTTTGACGCCGGTTTTCAAGTCTCCGCCCCCCCTCCGAAATGGCGTATCACAGCGCGCACCTCACGGCGTTGAGACAGCATGGGCGTGTCATCGGAAGGACCCTCCCCCGATGCTCCGCCCCCTAATGGGCCGGGTACCCGACCGCACGGTTGATGTGTGGTTTCAGCGGTCGGGAACCTGGCGTGGCGGCTGCGGACCGGGCCCAGCCCCGCCACACGTGGGCGGGAGCCATGTCACTGGCAGGCGGGGGCGGTGCGAGGGGGGGGGGGGGCTTCCGCGAGGACTGGGGGTGGCCTGTGCGGCAGTATTTGGCAGGTCGCGTCCGCACACGGTCGCCGCCATGTTCTACGGCGTGACCCCTGCAGGAGGGAGCTATAGAACAACATGCTAGCATAGTGGTTAGCACTATGATTTTGCCGTGCCAGCGTCCCAGGTTCGATTCCTGGCTCCGGCCACCCCCACAGGTTGGCCGGCTCCAACCCGCGCATGCGGGGCTGACGTCACGACGACTGACAGCTCGAACCCGCGCATGCGCGGTGTCCGTCTTTCCCCCTCAGCCCCCCCCCTGCAAGACGTGGCGGCTTGATCTTGCGGGGCGGCGGAGGGGAAATAGTGCGTCCGATTGAGACGCCGGCCCGACGATCGGTGGGCACCGATCGCGGACCTGTCCCCTCCCGAGCACAGTCGTGGTGCTCATTCCCCACCAGGCCCCCTACAAGCCCCAAAACGGGCATCTCACGGCGATTTCAGGACGGCAGTGACCAGGTGTGGTTGCCGCCGTCGTGAACCCGTCGGGAACGGCAGGCCGCTCGGCCCATCCGGGCCGGAGAATCGCCGGTCGCCGTGAAAAACGGCGAGCGCCGATTCTTCCGAGCTGGGGGCGGGAGAATCGCGGGCAGCGCCAGGGGGGCGTGAAATTAGTCGGGGGGGGGGGGCCCTCCCGCGATTCTCCCACCCGGCGTGGGGAGCGGAGAATCGCACCCTGTAGTTCTGGAGTAAGAGCTGGAGTATGCCAAAGTGGCCAAGTAGTCACATGACTAACATTGTGATAAAATAGGAAACACACAAAAATGACACAATTCCAATAAAAATCTAGCAATGATGCTGGAAATATATGCAAGATGTTTTTCACAGGTCGGCCTGCCCTTGTGTGTCCAGATATTGAGTAACCCGGGTCTCAAATGGGGAGATACTGTCGGTTAATTGTGCGTGAGAGGGCGTGAAAGGAAGAGGTGCATCTTGGTAACAGTCGGTTTCACTGTGCTCTTGTGGAGCGTCAATACCCAGAGTGCACCACACTCCATATCGTGTGACAAGAATAAATTGCTAATTTACCATCAGTGGGAAAATAGGTCAAAAATAAAACAACGTCAATTTGATACATTCAAGCCGTTGATTACAAATCCTGAGCTAAAGGTGGCGATTTGGATTTTGCTACCTAGAACATAGAACATAGAACAGAACAGGCCCTTCGGCCCTCAATGTTGTGCCGAGCCATGATCACCCTACTCAAACCCACGTATCCACCCTATACCCGTAACCCAACAACCCCCCCCCTTAACCTTACTTTTATTAGGACACTACGGGCAATTTAGCATGGCCAATCCACCTAACCCGCACATCTTTGGACTGTGGGAGGAAACCGGAGCACCCGGAGGAAACCCACGCACACATGGGGAGGACGTGCAGACTCCGCACAGACAGTGACCCAGCCAGGAATCGAACCTAGGACCCTGGAGCTGTGAAGCATTTATGCTAACCACCATGCTACCTGACAGGCAGGTGGAAAACACACCAACACGGAGGGGTCACAATGCTCCTTTCGAACATGACTCCAGGCTTATGGAAAATGTCGCTCAAACAAAAGAAGTAAATGAAGAATTGGAGGGGTCAGGGGTGAAAGTTCAGGGTACACCCAGAGGTGATCTCGTGTGGGTAGGATGATAAATTGTACTGGCTACGGAGGGCTCGGTAAGACTACAACAAGGAAAGGGCCACAGAGCAGAGGTGATGGAAGTAAGCTGCAGAGAGGTCAAGGAGGAATAATTACCGAGAATAATACTTACAGTTACTAATGACCCCACCCAATGGATCACCCTTGAAGTCAAACTCAATATCCATGTATTTGCCCTGAACAGTGAAACAGAGTTTATGAGAAGCACAGGAAAACGTTAGCTTGATTGATAACCATACAATTCCCAGAGCAGCCCCACCCCATCATAAATAACAGTTACGGAATTGCTATATCCTGCTCCGACCCGCCCCCCCCCCCCCACCCCTAGTTCACCTGTGAATATTGCACTTTGCAAGCAAATCAGAGTGACTTATCCCACAATCTTCCCGCTTCCCTCCCTTCCTGTGGCGAACAGCTTGAATCTCCATTCCCCGCCTTCTCACAGTGCCAAGACTCTGATAGTGAATGCAACCAGGAACTTCCATCCTGTCGCTCTGCGCCGCCATTGGTCAGCCTCTCACCAGGCCACAAGTCACAGGTTTGCTCCGTAATATTGACAGCACAATATGGGGTTCCCTGGGCAATATGGGGTTCTGGAAAAACTTTTCCCGACTGATTCTCTGCACCCAAAATCCATCTCCAACCAGTCACATGCCCCCCCCTCCCTCCCTCCCTCTCAGCTAAGGGTTTACAGTAATACGTACAAATCTGGAGGAGTTGTCATTCCGAAGGGTCTTGGCGTTGCCGAATGCTGTTAAAGAAACAGGTGGAAAACATCAGGAGTGGCTCCGTGGGAAGTGACCAGAATTCATATTAATACAGACACAATTTTAAAAAGGGCGGGATTCCCCGCCGGGGGGGGGGGGGGGGCGCGAATCCCACCCCGCGCCGCCGGCTGCCATTATTCTCCGGCACCGGTTTTTGGGCGGGATTCACGCTACGTCGGTCGGGGGCCGTTCACAGCAGCCCCCCCCCCCCCCCCCCCCCCCCCCCAGGCAATTCTCAGGGGCCTTGAATTGCCGAGTGGCCGTCAGTATCTGGCCAGTCCCGGCGGCATGGATTAGACATGGTGCCACACAGCAGGGTACGTCGGCTGGGGCAGTCCTCGGGCGGGGGGCAGCGCGGGGGGATCAGGCTCCGCCATGGCAGGCGTGGAGAAGACACTCCCCCCCCCCCCCCGCGCATGCAGCAGAACACGCTGGCAGTTCCGCGCATGCGCGGGATCACGCCGGCCCTTTGGCGCCGGTTGGCTAGGCGCCAACCCTGCCAGTGTCCACTTAGCCCTCGGAAGTGCGGAGAATTCCGCTACTTCCGGACGACCCAACGCCGGAATGTTTTGCGCTGTTTTTGACGCCAGCATCAGACCATCGCGCCGAATCCCACTTAAGGTGGAGTTTGATTCTGTAACGAACAGGGTCCCTTATTTCAGTGGAGCTACTGTGAGAAGTGACTGGCGAGGGCCTGTTGCCCAGGTCTCTGTCAATTGGCATTTTTACAGCGGGTTAATGAACCGCAATGGTACAGATGTGAGGACAAGTTATCGATCCGCTCTGTCCATCAGCTACAGTTGGAGTGGGGTTTGGTAATCAAGCCCTCCATGGTAGGATGGTCCATCAATGTCAAAGCTGAGAAACAAGGAATACAATGAGGTCGTGGAGGCAAGTCTGTGAAACCCAGACCTCATGTCTTCACAGGAAAATGTGGAAAGAAAACATTAAATGATGGGCAGATACAATTGGATACAGCGTACCTTCCAAGACAGGGTTTGACTGCAAAAGCTGCTCTTTGACCTGATTGACCTCTTCTCCTTTGCCACAAACTGCAGCAATATAGGACATCACAAGTTTACTGGCCTCTAAGGGGAAGACAGAATTAGACACTGTAATTCACAAATCTTACAGTTGGAGACTTGTACACTGCCCTCTGGAGAACATTTCCCCATTGCACTCTCGACATTGCAACACTGTCCACAGCCCAAAGGGGATTACCTGGGGATCCTGGTGTTAACCCATTTAAAGTGTGGGTGATTTCACAGCACCGAACTCAAGGTATGTGAGTTTATTCTTTTTGGGAGATGGGGAAAGAATGCACAAACATCTCAGCTGTACTGCCCAGTGTCTACAATGTACTGCCCAGTGTCTACAATGTACTGCCCAGTGTCTACAATGTACTGCCCAGTGTCTACAATGTACTGCCCAGTGTCTACAATGTACCGCCCAGTGTCTACAATGTACTGCCCAGTGTCTACAATGTACTGCCCAGTGTCTACAATGTACTGTCCAGTGTCTACAATGTACTGCCCAGTGTCTACAATGTACTGCCCAGTGTCTACAATGTACTGCCCAGTGTCTACAATGTACTGCCCAGTGTCTACAATGTACTGCCCAGTGTCTACAATGTACTGCCCAGCGTCTACAATGTACTGCCCAGTGTCTACAATGTACTGCCCAGTGTCTGCAATGTACTGCCCAGTGTCTACAATGTACTGCCCAGTGTCTACAATGTACTGCCCAGTGTCTACAATGTACTGCCCAGTGTCTACAATGTACTGCCCAGTGTCTACAATGTACTGCCCAGTGTCTACAATGTACTGCCCAGCGTCTACAATGTACTGCCCAGTGTCTACAATGTACTGCCCAGTGTCTGCAATGTACTGCCCAGTGTCTACAATGTACTGCCCAGTGTCTACAATGTACTGCCCAGTGTCTACAATGTACTGCCCAGTGTCTACAATGTACTGCCCAGTGTCTACAATGTAATGCCCAGTGTCTACAATGTACTGCCCAGTGTCTACAATGTACTGCCCAGTGTCTACAACGTACTGCCCAGTGTCTACAATGTACTGCCCAGTGTCTACAATGTAGTGCCCAGTGTCTACAATGTACTGCCCAGTGTCTACAATGTACTGCCCAGTGTCTACAATGTACCCAGTGTCTACAATGTACTGCCCAGTGTCTACAATGTACCCAGTGTCTACAATGTACTGCCCAGTGTCTACAATGTACCGCCCAGTGTCTACAATGTACTGCCCAGTGTCTACAATGTACTGCCCAGTGTCTACAATGTACTGCCCAGTGTCTACAATGTACTGCCCAGTGTCTACAATGTACTGCCCCGTGTCTACAATGTACTGCCCAGTGTCTACAATGTACTGCCCAGTGTCTACAATGTACTGCCCAGTGTCTACAATGTACTGCCCAGTGTCTACAATGTACTGCCCAGTGTCTACAATGTGCCCAGTGTCTACAATGTACTGCCCAGTGTCTACAATGTACTGCCCAGTGTCTACAATGTACTGCCCCGTGTCTACAATGTACTGCCCAGTGTCTACAATGTACTGCCCAGTGTCTACAATGTACTGCCCCGTGTCTACAATGTAATGCCCAGTGTCTACCAAATTTTAACTTGGTCTGGCAGCATCTGTGGAGAGAGACCTGAAGTGGTGAAGAAGTGTCAAATTGGACTTCAAATCTTAACTCTGTTTCTCTGTCCGCAGACGGTGCCAGACGTGCTGGGTTTCCCCAGGAGGTTGGTTTTAACTCAAATGTCCAGCATCTGCAGTATTTTGCTTTCACCTGTTCATTAACTGGATCCAGGAAAGTGCAAGATACTTTCCGAATGAAACGGTCAGTTTTCCGTTTTGAATTGCACGCAGCATCCAATCTTTGCAAATGACCTTTACAGCTGTGCGTTTAACAAGCTGTTGTCTGAATTGCCCTTACAGAGTAATTCAGCAGATACATTTCTGATTATCACCGAGCTTCACAGGAACTGACTCCATTCTCCCTGTCTCAGTTCAGGGTTTCAATCGCACCCACACATTTAGCATCTTTTTTATAGTGCAGAGTGTTCTGAGCAGGTCACTCCCCAAAACGGAATTTCCAATGATGTGGCCTTTCTCACTCTCTGTGTACAGAGGGTAGATCACACCGAGTAACCTGGTTGTACAGGTCTGGTCTGGCAAATCCTGACCACACTTGGAGTATAGTGTTCAATTCTGGTCGCCACACTACCAGAAGGATGTGGAGGCTTTAGAGAGGGTGCAGAAGAGATTTACCGGGATGTTGCCTGGTATGGAGGGCATTAGCTATGGGGAGCGGTTGAATAAACTCGGTTTGTTCTCACTGGAACGACGGAGGTTGAGGGGCGACCTGATAGAGGTCTACAAAATTATGAGGGGCATAGACAGAGTGGATAGTCAGAGGCTTTTCCCCAGGGTAGAGGGGTCAATTACTAGGGGGCATAGGTTTAAGGTGCGAGGGACAAGGTTTAGAGGAGATGTATGAGGCAAGTGTTTTTACACAGAGGGTAGTGGGTGCCTGGAACTCGCTGCCGGAGGAGGTGGTGGAAGCAGGAACCATAGTGACGTTTAAGGGGCATCTTGACAAATACATGAATAGGATGGGAATAGAGGGATATGGGCCCCGGAACTGTAGAAGATTTTAGTTTAGTCGGGCAGCATGGTCGGCACGGGCTTGGAGGGCCGAAGGGCCTGTTCCTGTGCTGTACTTTTCTTTGTTCTTTTGTTTATATAGATTGGAAATTCACTGTCTCTCCATTCAAACTCATCTTCCACTCTTATTCTGCAACTTTGTAAACTTTTTTATAAATGTTTTTTATTCAGTTTTCATGTTTTATATTGAACAAATTACAAATTGTTAGAGAGAGAAGAAAAAAAAGAGAACACGCAAAAATTAACATATATATTTACAGGTAAGCATCTTCGTAGTAATAACTGCGGCCTCCCCCTTTAGCCGGCGTACATATTTTACATTCCCCAATATGGCCGAGGCACATGTTTATTGGCATTTATTTAGTTTGGTTTTGGGCCTTGGCTTGCCATCAAACCCCCATACCGAGCCCGTAGCCCCCCCCCCCCCCGACTATTCTTCCTCTTGTTCGTTGGCCACAAACAGGTCCTGGAACAGTTGCATGAATGGCTCCCACATTCTGTGGAAGCCGTCGTCCGACCCTCGGATGGCGAATTTGATTTTCTCCATTTGGAGAGAATCCGAGAGGTCGGACAGCCAGTCTGCAGCTCTGGGTGGTGCTGCTGACCGCCAGCCAAACAGGATTCTACGGCGGGCAATCAGGGAGGCAAAGGCAAGGGCGTCCGCCCTCCTCCCCAGGAATAGATCTGGCTGGTCTGAAACCCCGAAGACTGCCACTATCGGGCATGGCTCCACCCTCACCCCCACCACTTTGGACATAGCCTCGAAGAAGGCTGTCCAGTACTCCACAAGTCTGGGGCAAGACCAGAACATGTGGGCGTGGTTGGCCGGGCCTCTTTGGCACCGTTCACATCTGTCCTCCACCTCCGGGAAGAACCTACTCATATGGTTTCTCGTTAAGTGGGCTCTATGTACCACTTTTAGTTGCGTCAGGCTGAGCCTTGCGCACGTGGAGGTGGAGTTGACCCTATGCAGTGCTTCGCTCCAGAGTCCCCACCCTATCTCCATCCCCAAGTCGTCCTCCCATTTCCTTCTTGTTGCGTCCAGTACAGTGTCGTCCCTATCTACCAGTCGGTCATACATGTCGCTACAGTTCCCTTTCTCTCGGATACTTGCGTCCAGTAGGTCTTCCAGTAGTGTCTGTCGTGGCGGTTGTGGGTATGTCCTTGTCTCCTTTCGTAGGAAGTTTTTGAGCTGCAGGTACCGTAGCTCGTTCCCCCCAGCTAGCCGAAATTTCAACTTTGTAAACGTGAGGCCATCCAAAATCCCTGCTGCTTGTACCTGAATTCACATTCAGTCTACTTCACCCATCACCCCCTGACAACCGACATTGGGACCCAGTCTGGCAATGTCTCCGTTTTAAAATTCTCACCATCACGTTCACATCCCCATCTCCATAACTTCCTCCAGCCCTCTGAAATCTCTGCACCCCTCCAATTCTTCAGCATCGCAGATTTGCATCGCTCCACCAATAGCGGTCATCTCTTCAGCTGTCTGAACTCTAAGCTCCGGAATCACCTCCCTAAACCTGCCTGAAAGGTCCCTTGGAACTCTTTATAACTGCCCGAATAACTCTTTATCTGGCTCAGTGTCAAATTTTACATAGGACTTGGATTTGGGTTTGTTTATTGTCACGTGTACCGAGGTACAGTGAAAAGTATTTTTCTGCGAGCAGCTCAACAGATCATTCAGTACATGGGAAGAAAAGGGAATAAAAGAAAATACATAATAGGGCAACACAAGATATACAATGTAACTACATCAGCACCAGCATCGGATGAAGCATACAGGGGTGTAGTGTTAATGAGGTCAATTCATAAGAGGGTCAATTAGGAGTCTGGTAACAGCGGGGAAGAAGCTGTTTGAGTCTGTTCGTGCGCGTTCTCAGACTTCTGTACCTCCTGCCCAATGGAAGAAGTTGGAAGAGTGAGTAAGCCGGGTGGGAGGGATCCTTGATTATGCTGCCCGCTTTCCCCCGGCAGCAGGAGGTGTAGATGGAGTCAATGGATGGGAGACAGGTTTGTGTGATGGACTGGGCGGTATTCACGACTCTCTGAAGTTCCTTGCGGTCCTGGGCCGAGCAGTTGCCGTACCCAGGCTGTGATGCAGCCCGATAGGATGCTTCCAGATAGCCTATAGATAGACTTGAGCACAGTAAGTCTATCTTGAGTTTATCTTGATCTCCAATGCCGGCATCTCCACATCATGTATAGACTTGAGAGTAGCAATTATGTTTGATAATGCTCAAGGGCCTTGGGATTTTTTTATTACATTAAAGGCAATATTATATTGCATTATACCCTTCAATTCATACAGCTGACTGTGGCTTTTACAAATTGGAGAAGGTCAATCTTGTTGGCTGTGTCCCAGAATACTGTACCTGTCTTTCCTGATCCACTCTCCCCAGTGATGAGAACACATTGGTCTTTATCTCTGTCTCGGAGAGATCTGTACGCCTCATCAGCAATGGCATAGCTGGAGAGAAAAGGGAGATCATTAGAACTTTCCTCCCCGTTATATTTCTGCTCCCTTCCCCCACTGTGTCCTGCGGCCTGATTTCTTAATTCAGCTCCTTCACTCTAACAGACTCAGTAATTCCTGACTCCGCCAGTGTTGTCAACAGCACTGTTTTGGAGAAGTACATATTCTAAATCACTATCAGAGACAGAAGGAAAACTTCATTATAACATTTTGATTTTTTTTTACTGATGGGGAGACTCCTTCGATGTTGAAATTCGATTGCTGGTACAAAAGGTGAAGTCACCTGCGGTGTTCCGCAGGGATCAGTGCGGGGACCTTTCCTGTTCGTAGTATATATAAATGATTTGGAGGAAAATGTAACTGGTCTGATTAGCAAGTTTGCTGACGACACAGAGGTAGGGCAGCAGGGTAGCATGGTGGTTAGCATAAATGCTTCACAGCTCCAGGGTCCCAGGTTCGATTCCCGGCTGGGTAACTGTCTGTGCGGAGTCTGCACGTCCTCCCACTGTGTGCGTGGGTTTCCTCCGGGTGCTCCGGTTTCCTCCCACAGTCCAAAGATGTGCGGGTTAGGTGGATTGGCCATGCTAAATTGCCCGTAGTGTCCTAATAAAAGTAAGGTTAAGGGGGGGTTGTTGGGTTATGGGTATAGGGTGGATACGTGGGTTTGAGTAGGGTGATCATGGCTCGGCACAACATTGAGGGCCGAAGGGCCTGTTCTATGCTGTACTGTTCTATGTTCTATGTTCACACGGGATCAGGGGTGAGCTGGCAAGGTGGATACAGAACTGGCTAGGTCATAGAAGGCAGAGAGTTGCAATGGAAGGGTGCTTTTCTGATTGGACGGCTGTGATTAGTGGTGTTCCACAGGGATCAGTGCTGGGACCTTTGCTGTTCGTAGTATATATAAATGATTTGGAGGAAAATGTAACTGTTCTGATTAGTAAGTTTGCTGACGACACAAAGGTTGGTGGAATTGTGGATAGCGATGAGGACTGTCAGAGGATACAGCAGGATTTAGATCATTTGGAGACTTGGGCGGAGAGATGGCAGATGGAGTTTAGCACACTGGGCTAAATCACTGGCTTTTAAAGCAGACCAAGGCAGGCCAGCAGCACGGTTCGATTCCTGTACCAGCCTCCCCGAACAGGCGGCGGAATGTGGCGACTAGGGGCTTTCCACAGTAACTTCATTGAAGCCTACTCGTGACAATAAGCGATTTTCATTTTTTCATCCAGACCAATGTGAGGTAATGCATTTTGGAAGGTCTAATGCAGGTCGGGAATATACAGTGAATGGTAGAACCCTCAAGAGTATTGACAGTCAGAGAGATCTAGGTGTACAGGTCCGCCATGTTGCCCGGGGGCAGAGACGGCAACCCATGCGCATGCGCGGACCTGCGCTGGCCGTGACGCGCCGGCTTTCGAGCGGCGGACACCACTCCGGCGCCGTACTAGCCCCCTAGGGAGGGGTGAATGCCTGGGCCTGGTGTCCGGATGCTGGGGTCGCTCGTGCTGCTTTTGACACCGGAATGTAGCCAACTAAGATGGACACTGGGCTTCAAAATGGAGAACTGCTGAGGCTGCAGGGAGAAAACAGTCTTAGCAAGGACAAGCAGTTTGCAGAAGGCTAATTAGCATTCTGCACGTACAGAAACCAGTTTGTGGCCAGGTGCAGAATCTCAGCTAAAGGTGTAAATGGCAACAACGATTTACATAGTAATGAGGTGATCCAGATCCAGGCCGTCACAATAGAAACATTTGGGTTTGAATGGATACTTTGAGTAGACGCCCAGACGAAACGGCACCAGAAGTATCCATCACAAAGCACCATAGAGACCGCCCCACCCATCGAGAAGCGACCCTCAGATTGGGGGGTTTGGAAAATATCGATTGGGAGAAGGCCCAATCGATATACAGCAGGTAGAGACCGCCCCGAAGAGGCACGGACTTTGGGGGGGCCTATAAAAGTAAACCCCGCACATGGTCCGGTCTGTTGTTGCTCCGGCTTGCTGTTGTCTTGGCTCCGACTCTCTGCTGTCTTCATCGCTTTGCTGATACATCGCATCCTGACTCCAGTTCCATCACCAACCGTTGAGCCACCAGCCATCGAACTGTAAGTGTCACCGACGATCGCTATGTGAGCCAGACTCGCTAGACCCTGACGACCTTTAACACTCTGAGAGTTGCAGACCAAGAACGGGACGAAGGCCTCGCTCCCTGACCTTGCCTGTTCCTGTTTAGATAAGTATTTTAGTTGTTTAGTTTAGAAGTAACTTAGTCTCTTTAGCGTATGCATGTGTATTTATTATATTTGTTATAATAAATATCAATCGTTTGAACTTACTAATCGGTGTACAGATTTATTACTTTGAACCTGACCTTGATATACTTGTGAGGTGTCTAAATACGGCACCTGGCGACTCCGAGCATAATTACATACACAGAGCTGTAGTAGTGTTAAGCACACGGCCTTTAAACGGAGGCGTGTTAATACACTCCAATAAAACGCGTAATACACTCAAGTAAAACGTGCAACAGGGGTGAATGCCTGGGCCTGGCGTCCGGACCCTGGGGTCGCTCGTGCTGCTTTTGACACCGGCATCAACACTTGGCCACGGGATCGGAGAATGCCGGCACCCATTTCTGTTCTTCCAGGTCAAATTGAGGCCTCATTAGGCAGGGTTTGTACAAGTGGGACCTTGTAGGAAAAAATAGAAAATCCAGGCAGATCCAGATCATTGTACCCAGGTTAATAGGCACACTGTTGCTGTGAGCAAATCTGACTACAATTGAAGGAATTGTTCACTATAGAGGATCAGAAATATAATCTAACTATTAACCAAATCTTGATCGTACATGGGGCAACAGCTGCCACATTGGATACAATATTAGATTTACAAATCCGGGGATTAGAAATCACGTTTCCAAATTGAATTTCCCCTCCTCTCCTGAAGATGCTGGCTCGTTCCAAGGGCGCTGATCTGCTACTTTGCCCAACTGCCCATGTTTCAGAGAGTGAATGTCGACCACTGTGGTGGTATGATTAACATACCTGCCCGCCATTGGTGCAGAACACCGGCTTACCATTGGCCCTGGTCGGTCATGTGCCTCTCGACCGATTGGTTGAGACCAGTCATGTGACGGCTCCCCGATTGGTCGAGAGGCTGAATTAACCCCGCCTCCAGGGCGGGGTATAAATACCGAGCACGCCCGGCGGTCGGCCATTTACTGTAGTCGACCGCAGGGCTAACATCTAGCTTATTAAAGCCTAACTTTTGTACAGCAACCCGTCTCGTGTTCAATTGATGGTTCATCAACCACTGAGGTCAACACAAGTCAGACCGAACTCATCGACCTGAACAAACATTCCAACGCGACTCATTGGATTTTCTCACCCAATGAAACAGCACACACAAATCACAAATCATCTGGCATTATGTTTGGTTTCATTTGTTGCCCATTCACTAAGTACGTTGTAAGAAGTGACATCAGGCCCAGTCCTGTTCCGACAGCACAGCTCCATTTGAGTGATTACCATGTCGGGGACAAGTCACGGTGCACTGGAGGGGTCACGGTGCACTGGAGGGGGCTCCGAGGGGTCATGGTGCACTGGAGGGGGCTCCAAGGGGTCACGCTGCACTGGAGGGGGCTCCGAGGGGTCATGGTGTACTGGAGGGGGCTCCGAGGGGGTCACAGTGTGCTGGAGGGGGCTCCGAGGGGTCACAGTGCACTGGAGGGGGCTCCGAGGGGTCACAGTGTGCTGGAGGGGGCTCCGAGGGGTCATGGTGCACTGGAGGGGGCTCCGAGGGGTCATGGTGCACTGGAGGGGGCTCCGAGGGGTCACGGCGCGATGGAGGGGGCTCCGAGGGGTCATGGTGCACTGGAGGGGGCTCCGAGGGGTCATGGTGCACTGGAGGGGGCTCCGAGGGGTCACAGTGCACTGGAGGGGGCTCCGAGGGGTCACAGTGCGCTGGAGGGGGCTCCGAGGGGTCATGGTGCACTGGAGGGGGCTCCGAGGGGTCATGGTGCGCTGGAGGGTGCTCCGGGGGTCACGGTGCACTGGAGGGGGCTCCGAGGGGGTCACCGTGCACTGGAGGGTGCTCCGGGGGTCATGGTGCACTGGAGGGGGCTCCGAGGGGTCATGGTGCACTGGAGGATGCTCCGAGGGGTCATGGTGCACTGGAGGGGGCTCCGAGGGGTCATGGTGCACTGGAGGGGGCTCCGAGGGGTCATGGTGCACTGGAGGGGGCTCCGAGGGGTCATGGTGCACTGGAGGGGGCTCCGAGGGGTCACGGCGCGATGGAGGGGGCTCCGAGGGGTCACAGTGTACTGGAGGGGGCTCCGAGGGGTCATGGTGCACTGGAGGGGGCTCCGGGGGTCACGACACACTGGAGGGGGCTCCGAGGGGTCACAGTGCGCTGGAGGGGGCTCCGAGGGGTCACAGTGTACTGGAGGGGGCTCCGAGGGTCATGGTGCACTGGAGGGGGCTCCGGGGGTCACGACACACTGGAGGGGGCTCCGAGGGGTCACAGTGCGCTGGAGGGGGCTCCGAGGGGTCACGGCGCACTGGAGGGGGCTCCGAGGGGTCACGGCGCGATGGAGGGGGCTCCGAGGGGTCACGCTGCACTGGAGGGGGCTCCGAGGGGTCACGCTGCACTGGAGGGGGCTCCGAGGGGTCACGGCGCACTGGAGGGGGCTCCGAGGGGTCACGGCGCGATGGAGGGGGCTCCGAGGGGTCACGCTGCACTGGAGGGGGCTCCGAGGGGTCATGGTGTACTGGAGGGGGCTCCGAGGGGTCACGCTGCACTGAAGGGGGCTCCGAGGGGTCATGCTGCACTGGAGGGGGCTCCAAGGGGTCATGCTGCACTGGAGGGGGCTCCGAGGGGTCACGGCGCACTGGAGGGGGCTCCGAGGGGTCATGCTGCACTGGAGGGGGCTCCGAGGGGTCACGGCGCACTGGAGGGGGCTCCGAGGGGTCATGGTGTACTGGAGGGGGCTCCGAGGGGGTCACAGTGTGCTGGAGGGGGCTCCGAGGGGTCACAGTGCACTGGAGGGGGCTCCGAGGGGTCACAGTGTGCTGGAGGGGGCTCCGAGGGGTCATGGTGCACTGGAGAGGGCTCCGAGGGGTCATGGTGCACTGGAGGGGGCTCCGAGGGGTCACGGCGCGATGGAGGGGGCTCCGAGGGGTCATGGTGCACTGGAGGGGGCTCCGAGGGGTCATGCTGCACTGGAGGGGGCTCCGAGGGGTCACAGTGCACTGGAGGGGGCTCCGAGGGGTCACGGCGCGATGGAGGGGGCTCCGAGGGGTCATGGTGCACTGGAGGGGGCTCCGAGGGGTCATGGTGCACTGGAGGGGGCTCCGAGGGGTCACAGGGCGCTGGAGGGGGCTCCGAGGGGTCATGGTGCACTGGAGGGGGCTCCGAGGGGTCATGGTGCGCTGGAGGGTGCTCCAGGGGTCACGGTGCACTGGAGGGGGCTCCGAGGGGTCACCGTGCACTGGAGGGTGCTCCGGGGGTCATGGTGCACTGGAGGGGGCTCCGAGGGGTCATGGTGCACTGGAGGAGGCTCCGAGGGGTCACGGTGCACTGGAGGGGGCTCCGAGGGGTCCTGGTGCACTGGAGGGGGCTCCGAGGGGTCATGGGGCACTGGAGGGGGCTCCGAGGGGTCATGGTGCACTGGAGGGGGCTCCGGGGGGTCACGGCGCGATGGAGGGGGCTCCGAGGGGTCATGGTGCACTGGAGGGGGCTCTGAGGGGTCATGGTGCACTGGAGGGGGCTCCGAGGGGTCACGGTGGACTGGAGGGGGCTCCGGGGGGTCATGGTGCACTGGAGGGGGCTCCGGGGGTCACGACACACTGGAGAGGGCTCCGAGGGGTCACAGTGCGCTGGAGGGGGCTCCGAGGGGTCACGGCGCACTGGAGGGGGCTCCGAGGGGTCACGGCGCGATGGAGGGGGCTCCGAGGGGTCACACTGCACTGGAGGGGGCTCCGAGGGGTCACGCTGCACTGGAGGGGGCTCTGAGGGGTCACGGCGCACTGGAGGGGGCTCCGAGGGGTCACGGCGCGATGGAGGGGGCTCCGAGGGGTCACGCTGCACTGGAGGGGGCTCCGAGGGGTCATGGTGTACTGGAGGGGGCTCCGAGGGGTCACGCTGCACTGGAGGGGGCTCCGAGGGGTCATGCTGCACTGGAGGGGGCTCCGAGGGGTCACGGCGCACTGGAGGGGGCTCCGAGGGGTCACGCTGCACTGGAGGGGGCTCCGAGGGGTCACGGCGCACTGGAGGGGGCTCCGAGGGGTCATGCTGCACTGGAGGGGGCTCTGAGGGGTCACGCTGCACTGGAGGGGGCTCCGAGGGGTCACAGTGTGCTGGAGGCGGCTCCGAGGGGTCACAGTGCACTGGAGGGGGCTCCGAGGGGTGATGGCGCACTGGAGGGGGCTCCGAGGGGTCACGGTGCACTGGAGGGGGCTCCGAGGGGTCACGGTGCACTGGAGGGGGCTCCGGGGGTCACGCTGCACTGGAGGGGGCTCCGAGGGGTCACAGTGCGCTGGAGGGGGCTCCGAGGGGTCACAGTGCACTGGAGGGGGCTCCGAGGGGTCACAGTGCGCTGGAGGGGGCTCCGGGGGTCACGCTGCACTGGAGGGGGCTCCGAGGGGTCATGCTGCACTGGAGGGGGCTCCGAGGGGTCACGCTGCACTGGAGGGGGCTCCGAGGGGTCACAGTGTGCTGGAGGGGGCTCCGAGGGGTCACAGTGCACTGGAGGGGGCTCCGAGGGGTGATGGCGCACTGGAGGGGGCTCCGAGGGGTCACGGTGCACTGGAGGGGGCTCCGAGGGGTCACGGTGCACTGGGGGGGGCTCCGGGGGTCACGCTGCACTGGAGGGGGCTCCGAGGGGTCACAGTGCGCTGGAGGGGGCTCCGAGGGGTCACAGTGCACTGGAGGGGGCTCCGAGGGGTCACAGTGCGCTGGAGGGGGCTCCGGGGGTCACGCTGCACTGGAGGGGGCTCCGAGGGGTCACAGTGCGCTGGAGGGGACTCCGAGGGGTCACAGTGCACTGGAGGGGGCTCCGAGGGGTCACAGTGCGCTGGAGGGGGCTCCGGGGGTCACGCTGCACTGGAGGGGGCTCCGAGGGGTCATGCTGCACTGGAGGGGGCTCCGAGGGGTCACGCTGCACTGGAGGGGGCTCCGAGGGGTCACAGTGTGCTGGAGGGGGCTCCGAGGGGGGACAGTGCACTGGAGGGGGCTCCGAGGGGTGATGGCGCACTGGAGGGGGCTCCGAGGGGTCACGGTGCACTGGAGGGGGCTCCGAGGGGTCACGCTGCACTGGAGGGGGCTCCGAGGGGTCATGGTGTACTGGAGGGGGCTCCGAGGGGTCACGCTGCACTGAAGGGGGCTCCGAGGGGTCATGCTGCACTGGAGGGGGCTCCGAGGGGTCATGCTGCACTGGAGGGGGCTCCAAGGGGTCATGCTGCACTGGAGGGGGCTCCGAGGGGTCACGGCGCACTGGAGGGGGCTCCGAGGGGTCATGCTGCACTGGAGCGGGCTCCGAGGGGTCACGGCGCACTGGAGGGGGCTCCGAGGGGTCATGGTGTACTGGAGGGGGCTCCGAGGGGGTCACAGTGTGCTGGAGGGGGCTCCGAGGGGTCACGGTGCACTGGAGGGGGCTCCGAGGGGTCACAGTGCGCTGGAGGGGGCTCCGAGGGGTCATGGTGCACTGGAGGGGGCTCCGAGGGGTCATGGTGCACTGGAGGGGGCTCCGAGGGGTCACGGCGCGATGGAGGGGGCTCCGAGGGGTCATGGTGCACTGGAGGGGGCTCCGAGGGGTCATGGTGCACTGGAGGGGGCTCCGAGGGGTCACAGTGCACTGGAGGGGGCTCCGAGGGGTCACGGCGCGATGGAGGGGGCTCCGAGGGGTCATGGTGCACTGGAGGGGGCTCCGAGGGGTCATGGTGCACTGGAGGGGGCTCCGAGGGGTCACAGTGCGCTGGAGGGGGCTCCGAGGGGTCATGGTGCACTGGAGGGGGCTCCGAGGGGTCATGGTGCGCTGGAGGGTGCTCCGGGGGTCACGGTGCACTGGAGGGGGCTCCGAGGGGTCACCGTGCACTGGAGGGTGCTCCGGGGGTCATGGTGCACTGGAGGGGGCTCCGAGGGGTCATGGTGCACTGGAGGATGCTCCGAGGGGTCACGGTGCACTGGAGGGGGCTCCGAGGGGTCATGGTGCACTGGAGGGGGCTCCGAGGGGTCATGGTGCACTGGAGGGGGCTCCGAGGGGTCATGGTGCACTGGAGGGGGCTCCGAGGGGTCACGGCGCGATGGAGGGGGCTCCGAGGGGTCATGGTGCACTGGAGGGGGCTCCGAGGGGTCATGGTGCACTGGAGGGGGCTCCGAGGGGTCACAGTGTACTGGAGGGGGCTCCGAGGGGTCATGGTGCACTGGAGGGGGCTCCGGGGGTCACGACACACTGGAGGGGGCTCCGAGGGGTCACAGTGCGCTGGAGGGGGCTCCGAGGGGTCACGGCGCACTGGAGGGGGCTCCGAGGGGTCACGGCGCGCTGGAGGGGGCTCCGAGGGGTCACACTGCACTGGAGGGGGCTCCGAGGGGTCACGCTGCACTGGAGGGGGCTCTGAGGGGTCACGGCGCACTGGAGGGGGCTCCGAGGGGTCACGGCGCGATGGAGGGGGCTCCGAGGGGTCACGCTGCACTGGAGGGGGCTCCGAGGGGTCATGGTGTACTGGAGGGGGCTCCGAGGGGTCACGCTGCACTGGAGGGGGCTCCGAGGGGTCACGCCGCACTGGAGGGGGCTCCGAGGGGTCACGGCGCACTGGAGGGGGCTCCGAGGGGTCATGCTGCACTGGAGGGGGCTCCGAGGGGTCACGGCGCACTGGAGGGGGCTCCGAGGTGTCATGCTGCACTGGAGGGGGCTCTGAGGGGTCACGCTGCACTGGAGGGGGCTCCGAGGGGTCACAGTGTGCTGGAGGCGGCTCCGAGGGGTCACAGTGCACTGGAGGGGGCTCCGAGGGGTGATGGCGCACTGGAGGGGGCTCCGAGGGGTCACAGTGCACTGGAGGGGGCTCCGAGGGGTCACAGTGCGCTGGAGGGGGCTCCGAGGGGTCACAGTGTACTGGAGGGGGCTCCGAGGGGTCACGCTGCACTGGAGGGGGCTCCGGGGGTCACGCTGCACTGGAGGGGGCTCCGAGGGGTCACAGTGCGCTGGAGGGGGCTCCGAGGGGTCACAGTGCACTGGAGGGGGCTCCGAGGGGTCACAGTGCGCTGGAGGGGGCTCCGGGGGTCACGCTGCACTGGAGGGGGCTCCGAGGGGTCATGCTGCACTGGAGGGGGCTCCGAGGGGTCACGCTGCACTGGAGGGGGCTCCGAGGGGTCACAGTGTGCTGGAGGGGGCTCCGAGGGGTCACAGTGCACTGGAGGGGGCTCCGAGGGGTGATGGCGCACTGGAGGGGGCTCGGAGGGGTCACGGTGCACTGGAGGGGGCTCCGAGGGGTCACGGTGCACTGGAGGGGGCTCCGGGGGTCACGCTGCACTGGAGGGGGCTCCGAGGGGTCACAGTGCGCTGGAGGGGGCTCCGAGGGGTCACAGTGCACTGGAGGGGGCTCCGAGGGGTCACAGTGCGCTGGAGGGGGCTCCGGGGGTCACGCTGCACTGGAGGGGGCTCCGAGGGGTCACAGTGCGCTGGAGGGGGCTCCGAGGGGTCACAGTGCACTGGAGGGGGCTCCGAGGGGTCACAGTGCGCTGGAGGGGGCTCCGGGGGTCACGCTGCACTGGAGGGGGCTCCGAGGGGTCATGCTGCACTGGAGGGGGCTCCGGGGGGTCACGCTGCACTGGAGGGGGCTCCGAGGGGTCACAGTGTGCTGGAGGGGGCTCCGAGGGGTCACAGTGCACTGGAGGGGGCTCCGAGGGGTGATGGCGCACTGGAGGGGGCTCCGAGGGGTCACGGTGCACTGGAGGGGGCTCCGAGGGGTCACGGTGCACTGGAGGGGGCTCCGGGGGTCACGCTGCACTGGAGGGGGCTCCGAGGGGTCACAGTGCGCTGGAGGGGGCTCCGAGGGGTCACAGTGCGCTGGAGGGGGCTCCGAGGGGTCACAGTGCGCTGGAGGGGGCTCCGGGGGTCACGCTGCACTGGAGGGGGCTCCGAGGGGTCACAGTGCGCTGGAGGGGGCTCCGAGGGGTCACGCTGCACTGGAGGGGGCTCCGAGGGGTCACGGTGTGCTGGAGGGGGCTCCGAGGGGTCACAGTGCGCTGGAGGGGGCTCCGGGGGTCACGCTGCGCTGGAGGGGGCTCCGAGGGGTCACGGCGACTGGGGGAAGTGGCACTGAAGTGGATTCTAACTCGAGCCCCAATGGAGACCCTACTTCGGCTCTCACTTGAGTTGAAAGCAGCCACCTGGGTCTGAGAAAATGAACGATGTCTCCCCCAAGGAAGATGACTATTAAGAGCTGTTACCGTCTTTCAATAATTTCCTTCGCCAAATTATTTTTATTTTTAAATTTAGAGTACCCAATTCATTTTTTCCAATTAAGGGGCAATTTAGCGTGGCCAATCCACCTAGCCTGCACATCTTTGGGTTGTGGGGGCGAAACCCACGCAGACACAGGGAGAATGTGCAAACTCCACACGGACAGTGACCCAGGGCCGGGATCGAACCTGGGACCTTGGCGCCGTGAGGCAGCAGTGCTAACGCACTGTGTGTCACAGTGCTGCCCTTATTACGCACTGATAGTAGTTAATGGTATAAGATTGAAATGAGACAGCCCAATAGATAAATGCGCCACTCTGTGTGGTACAGAGACACACAGACCACCACAGTCCCAGGTGCAGTGACTGGTCTGTGCTGAGTTATCTATTCTAATGGAGACAATGTAAGATGCTTCATCCCCCACATCAGGCATTGTCAAACCCGGGGTCGGGGAGCCGTCCGGCACGGCGCTCCCGATCGCGCAAATCTGCACGCAACTGCCGCAGCAGCCGGCTATTGATAACGCCGGCTGCATGCGGCTTCAAAATGGCCGCCAACATGTAAAAGAAATGCAGCCGCAGTGCGCATGCATGCCCGATCATCGACATGCACGCCGATGATGAGGCACGCATGCACAGTGCGGCCGCATTTTTTTTTACACGGTGACAGCTTTTTGTTTTACAAGTTTGGGAAGGTTTTATTCATTTTATTCTTTTTTTTGTCATTTAATTTTTATTTTTTCATTTATTTTATTCATTTTATTTTTTTTTACAAGTTCGGGGAGAGGGGGTTTATTTGATCAAATTTTACAGAAAAAAATTCAGAACTTTGGAGATATGGAGACTCCATACTTTCCGACACTGGAAGGCTTCACCTTCATCCAACAGGTTCCATTGGAGGAGCGTGTACGAGGGCCAAAGGGACCCAAAACCATTTCCTCCATTTTGTCAGCAGCAAACAAGGGAAGCGAAAATGGGGGGCCGCGCAGGTCGGCCGGCGTAGGCCGCAAAAATCAGACGGCGTGGGCCGCGCAGGTCGGCCGGCGTGGGCCGCGAAAATCAGACAGCGTGGGCCGCGCAGGTCGGCCGGCGTAGGCTGCAAAAATCAGACAGCGTGGGTCGCGCAGGTCGGCCGGCGTGGGCCGCGAAAATCAGACAGCGTAGGTCGCGCAGGTTGGCAGGCGTGGGTCACGAAGGTCGGCTGGGTTGGGTCCCGAAGGTTGGCCAGGGTGGGTCGCGAAGATCGGCCGGGTTGGTTCGCGAAGGTTGGGCGGCGTGGGTCGCGAAGGTCGGCCGGGTTGGGTCCCGAAGGTTGGGCAGCGTGGGTCCCGAAGGTTGGGCGGCGTGGGTCGCGAAGATCGGACGGCGTGGGTCCCGAAGGTTGGCCAGCGTGGGTCGCGAAGATCGGACGGCGTGGGTCCCGAAGGTTGGCCGGGTTGGGTCGGGAAGGTCGGCCGGGTTGGGTCCCGAAGGTTGGCCGGGTTGGGTCGCGAAGGTTGGCCAGCGTGGGTCCCGAAGGTTGGGCGGCGTGGGTCCCGAAGGTTGGACGGCGTGGGTCCCGAAGGTCGGTCAGCGTGGGTCCCGAAGGTTGGACGCCGTGGGTCCCGAAGGTCGGTCAGCGTGGGTCCCGAAGGTTGGACGGCGTGGGTCCCGAAGGTCGGTCAGCGTGGGTCCCGAAGGTTGGACGGCGTGGGTCCCGAAGGTCGGTCAGCGTGGGTCCCGAAGGTTGGACGGCGTGGGTCCCGAAGGTCGGTCAGCGTGGGTCCCGAAGGTCGGACGGCGTGGGTCCCGAAGGTTGGGCGGCGTGGGTCCCGAAGGTTGGGCGGCGTGGGTCCCGAAGGTTGGGCGGCGTGGGTCCCGAAGGTTGGGCGGGTTGGGTCCCGAAGGTTGAGCGGGTTGGGTCCCGAAGGTCGGTCAGCGTGGGTCCCGAAGGTTGGACGGCGTGGGTCCCGAAGGTTGGGCGGGTTGGGTCCCGAAGGTTGGGCGGGTTGGGTCCCGAAGGCCGGTCAGCGTGGGTCCCGAAGGTTGGACAGCGTGGGTCCCGAAGGTCGGCCGGGTTGGGTCCCGAAGGTCGGCCGGGGTGGGTCCCGAAGGTCGGGCGGCGTGGGTCCCGAAGGTCGGCCGGGTTGGGTCCCGAAGGTCGGGCGGCGTGGGTCCCGAAGGTTGGCCGGGTTGGGTCGGGAAGGTTGGCCGGGTTGGGTCCCGAAGGTCGGACGGCCTGGGTCCCGAAGGTTGGCCGGGTTGGGTCGGGAAGGTTGGCCAGCGTGGGTCCCGAAGGTCGGACGGCGTGGGTCCCGAAGGTCGGCCGGGTTGGGTCCCGAAGGTCGGCCGGGTTGGGTCCCGAAGGTCGGTCAGCGTGGGTCCCGAAGGTTGGACGGCGTGGGTCCCGAAGGTTGGCCAGCGTGGGTCCCGAAGGTCGGCCAGCGTGGGTCCCGAAGGTCGGTCGGTGTGGATCCCGAAGGTCGGACGGCGTGGGTCCCGAAGGTCGGACGGGTTGGGTCCCGAAGGTCGGTCAGCGTGGGTCCCGAAGGTTGGCCGGCGTGGGTCCCGAAGGTCGAACGGGTTGGGTCCCGAAGGTCGGTCAGCGTGGGTCCCGAAGGTCGGTCAGCGTGGGTCCCGAAGGTTGGACGGCGTGGGTCCCGAAGGTCGGTCAGCGTGGGTCCCGAAGGTTGGGCGGGTTGGGTCCCGAAGGTCGGCCAGGTTGGGTCCCGAAGGTCGGCCAGGTTGGGTCCCGAAGGTCGGCCGGGTTGGGTCGCGAAGGTCGGCCGGGTTGGGTCCCGAAGGTCGGCCGGGTTGGGTCGCGAAGGTCGGCCGGGTTGGGTCCCGAAGGTCGGCCGGGTTGGGTCCCGAAGGTTGGACGGCGTGGGTCCCGAAGGTTGGACGGCGTGGGTCCCGAAGGTTGGTCAGCGTGGGTCCCGAAGGTCGGACGGCGTGGGTCCCGAAGGTCGGCCGGGTTGGGTCCCGATGGTCGGACGGCGTGGGTCCCGAAGGTCGGACAGCGTGGGTCCCGAAGGTCGGACGGCGTGGGTCCCGAAGGTCGGACGGCGTGGGTCCCGAAGGTCGGTCAGCGTGGGTCCCGAAGGTCGGTCGGTGTGGGTCCCGAAGGTCGGACGGCGTGGGTCCCGAAGGCTGGCCGGGTTGGGTCCCGAAGGTCGGACGGCGTGGGTCCCGAAGGTCGGACGGCGTGGGTCCCGAAGGTCGGACGGCGTGGGTCCCGAAGGTCGGACGGCGTGGGCCCCGAAGGTTGGCCGGGTTGGGTCGCGAAGGTTGGCCGGGTTGGGTCGCGAAGGTCGGCCGGGTTGGGTCCCGAAGGTCGGTCAGCTTGGGTCCCGAAGGTTGGCCGGGTTGGGTCGCGAAGGTCGGCCGGGTTGGGTCCCGAAGGTTGGGCGGGTTGGGTCCCGAAGGTCGGTCAGCGTGGGTCCCGAAGGTCGGCCGGGTTGGGTCGCGAAGGTCGGCCGGGTTGGGTCCCGAAGGTTGGACGGCGTGGGTCCCGAAGGTTGGACGGCGTGGGTCCCGAAGGTCGGCCGGGTTGGGTTGCGACGGTTGGACAGCGTGGGTCGCGAAGGTCGGCCGGGTTGGGTCCCGAAGGTCGGCCGGGTTGGGTCCCGAAGGTCGGTCAGCGTGGGTCCCGAAGGTCAGACGGCGTGGGTCCCGAAGGTCGGCCGGGTTGGGTTGCGACGGTTGGACAGCGTGGGTCGCGAAGGTCGGCCGGGTTGGGTCCCGAAGGTCGGCCGGGTTGGGTCCCGAAGGTCAGACGGCGTGGGTCCCGAAGGTTGGGCGGCGTGGGTCCCGAAGGTCGGACGGCGTGAGTTGCGAAGGTCGGCCGGCGTGGGTCCCGAAGGTTGGACGGCGTGGGTCCCGAAGGTTGGGCGGGTTGGGTCCCGAAGGTTGGACGGCGTGGGTCCCGAAGGTTGGACGGCGTGGGTCGCGAAGGTCGGCCGGGTTGGGTCCCGAAGGTCGGCCGGGTTGGGTCCCGAAGGTCGGTCAGCGTGGGTCCCGAAGGTCGGTCGGTGTGGGTCCCGAAGGTCGGACGGCGTGGGTCCCGAAGGTCGGTCAGTGTGGGTCCCGAAGGTCGGTCAGTGTGGGTCCCGAAGGTTGGCCGGGTTGGGTCGTGAAGGTCGGACGGCGTGGGTCCCGAAGGTCGGCCGGGTTGGGTCCCGAAGGTTGGGCGGGTTGGGTCCCGAAGGTTGGACGGGTTGGGTCCCGAAGGTCGGACGGCGTGGGTCCCGAAGGTCGGACGGCGTGGGTCCCGAAGGTTGGCCGGGTTGGGTCCCGAAGGTCGGCCGGGTTGGGTCCCGAAGGTTGGCCAGCGTGGGTCCCGAAGGTCGGCCAGTGTGGGTCGCGAAGATCGGCCGGGTTGGGTCGCGAAGATCGGACGGCGTGGGTCCCGAAGGTCGGTCAGCGTGGGTCCCGAAGGTTGGCCAGTGTGGGTCCCGAAGGTCGGCCGGGGTGGGTCCCGAAGGTTGGACAGCGTGGGTCGCGAAGATCGGCCGGGTTGGGTCGCGAAGATCGGACGGCGTGGGTCCCGAAGGTTGGGCAGCGTGGGTCCCGAAGGTTGGGCGGCGTGGGTCCCGAAGGTTGGACGGCGTGGGTCCCGAAGGTTGGACGGCGTGGGTCCCGAAGGTCGGACGGCGTGGGTCCCGAAGGTCGGTCAGTGTGGGTCCCGAAGGTCGGTCAGTGTGGGTCCCGAAGGTCGGCCGGGTTGGGTCCCGAAGGTTGGGCGGGTTGGGTCCCGAAGGTTGGACGGGTTGGGTCCCGAAGGTCGGACGGCGTGGGTCCCGAAGGTCGGACGGCGTGGGTCCCGAAGGTTGGCCGGGTTGGGTCCCGAAGGTCGGCCGGGTTGGGTCCCGAAGGTTGGCCAGCGTGGGTCCCGAAGGTCGGCCAGCGTGGGTCGCGAAGATCGGCCGGGTTGGGTCGCGAAGATCGGACGGCGTGGGTCCCGAAGGTCGGTCAGCGTGGGTCCCGAAGGTTGGCCAGTGTGGGTCCCGAAGGTCGGCCGGGTTGGGTCCCGAAGGTTGGACAGCGTGGGTCGCGAAGATCGGCCGGGTTGGGTCGCGAAGATCGGACGGCGTGGGTCCCGAAGGTTGGCCAGCGTGGGTCCCGAAGGTTGGACAGCGTGGGTCCCGAAGGTTGGCCGGGTTGGGTCCCGAAGGTCGGACGGCGTGGGTCCCGAAGGTCGGACGGGTTGGGTCCCGAAGGTTGGGCGGCGTGGGTCGCGAAGATCGGCCGGGTTGGGTCGCGAAGATCGGACGGCGTGGGTCCCGAAGGTCGGTCAGCGTGGGTCCCGAAGGTTGGACGGCGTGGGTCCCGAAGGTCGGTCAGCGTGGGTCCCGAAGGTTGGACAGCGTGGGTCCCGAAGGTTGGCCGGGTTGGGTCCCGAAGGTCGGACGGCGTGGGTCCCGAAGGTCGGACGGTGTGGGTCCCGAAGGTCGGGCGGCGTGGGTCCCGAAGGTTGGGCGGGTTGGGTCCCGAAGGTTGGACGGCGTGGGTCCCGAAGGTTGGACGGCGTGGGTCCCGAAGGTCGGCCGGGTTGGGTCCCGAAGGTTGGGCGGCGTGGGTCCTGAAGGTTGGACGGCGTGGGTCCCGAAGGTTGGGCGGGTTGGGTCCCGAAGGTTGGGCGGGTTGGGTCCCGAAGGTTGGACGGCGTGGGTCCCGAAGGTTGGACGGCGTGGGTCCCGAAGGTTGGACAGCGTGGGTCCCGAAGGTTGGGCGGGTTGGGTCCCGAAGGTTGGGCGGGTTGGGTCCCGAAGGTTGGACAGCGTGGGTCCCGAAGGTCGGCCGGGTTGGGTCCCGAAGGTCGGCCGGGTTGGGTCCCGAAGGTTGGGCGGCGTGGGTCGCGAAGGTCGGACGGTGTGAGTTGCGAAGGTTGGCCGGGTTGGGTCCCGAAGGTTGGACGGCGTGGGTCCCGAAGGTTGGACAGCGTGGGTCCCGAAGGTTGGACAGCGTGGGTCCCGAAGGTTGGGCGGCGTGGGTCCCGAAGGTTGGACAGCGTGGGTCCCGAAGGTTGGACAGCGTGGGTCCCGAAGGTCGGTCGGTGTGGGTCCCGAAGGTCGGACGGCGTGGGTCCCGAAGGTTGGCTGGGTTGGGTCGCGAAGGTCGGGCGGCGTGGGTCCCGAAGGTCGGCCGGGTTGGGTCCCGAAGGTTGGCCAGCGTGGGTCCCGAAGGTCGGACGGCGTGGGTCGCGAAGATCGGCCGGGTTGGGTCGCGAAGATCGGACGGCGTGGGTCCCGAAGGTCGGTTAGCATGGGTCCCGAAGGTTGGACGGCGTGGGTCCCGAAGGTCGGCCGGGTTGGGTCCCGAAGGTTGGGCGGCGTGGGTCCCGAAGGTTGGACGGCGTGGGTCCCGAAGGTTGGACGGCGTGGGTCCCGAAGGTTGGACGGCGTGGGTCCCGAAGGTTGGACGGCGTGGGTCCCGAAGGTCGGACGGTGTGGGTCCCGAAGGTTGGGCGGCGTGGGTCCCGAAGGTCGGACGGCGTGGGTCCCGAAGGTTGGGCGGGTTGGGTCCCGAAGGTCGGCCGGGTTGGGTCCCGAAGGTTGGGCGGCGTGGGTCGCGAAGGTCGGCCGGCGTGGGTCGCGAAGGTCGGACGGTGTGAGTTGCGAAGGTTGGCCGGGTTGGGTCCCGAAGGTCGGTCAGCGTGGGTCCCGAAGGTCGGCCGGTGTGAGTTGCGAAGGTTGGACGGCGTGGGTCCCGAAGGTCGGCCGGTGTGAGTTGCGAAGGTTGGACGGCGTGGGTCCCGAAGGTTGGGCGGGTTGGGTCCCGAAGGTCGGTCAGCGTGGGTCCCGAAGGTTGGACGGCGTGGGTCCCGAAGGTTGGACGGCGTGGGTCCCGAAGGTCGGCCGGGTTGGGTTGCGAAGGTTGGACAGCGTGGGTCGCGAAGGTCGGCCGGGTTGGGTCCCGAAGGTCGGCCGGGTTGGGTCCCGAAGGTCGGTCAGCGTGGGTCCCGAAGGTCAGACGGCGTGGGTCCCGAAGGTTGGGCGGCGTGGGTCCCAAAGGTTGGACGGCGTGGGTCCCGAAGGTTGGGCGGCGTGGGTCCCGAAGGTCGGCCGGGTTGGGTTGCGAAGGTTGGGCGGCGTGGGTCCCGAAGGTCGGACGGCGTGGGTCCCGAAGGTCGGACGGCGTGAGTTGCGAAGGTCGGACGGCGTGGGTCCCGAAGGTTGGGCGGTGTGGGTCCCGAAGGTCGGCCGGGTTGGGTCCCGAAGGTTGGACGGCGTGGGTCCCGAAGGTTGGACGGCGTGGGTCCCGAAGGTCGGACGGCGTGAGTTGCGAAGGTCGGACGGCGTGGGTCCCGAAGGTTGGGAGGCGTGGGTCCCGAAGGTTGGGCGGCGTGGGTCCCGAAGGTTGGACGGGTTGGGTCCCGAAGGTTGGGCGGGTTGGGTCCCGAAGGTTGGCCGGCGTGGGTCCCGAAGGTCGGTCAGCGTGGGTCCCGAAGGTTGGACGGCGTGGGTCCCGAAGGTCGGACGGCGTGGGTCCCGAAGGTTGGACAGCGTGGGCCCCGAAGGTCGGTCGGTGTGGGTCCCGAAGGTCGGACGGCGTGGGTCCCGAAGGTTGGCCGGGTTGGGTCGCGAAGATCGGCCGGGTTGGGTCGCGAAGATCGGACGGCGTGGGTCCCGAAGGTCGGTCAGCGTGGGTCCCGAAGGTTGGGCGGCTTGGGTCCCGAAGGTTGGCCAGCGTGGGTCCCGAAGGTCGGACGGCGTGGGTCCCGAAGGTTGGCCGGGTTGGGTCCCGAAGGTCGGACGGCGTGGGTCCCGAAGGTTGGACGGCGTGGGTCCCGAAGGTTGGACGGCGTGGGTCCCGAAGGTCGGCCGGGTTGGGTTGCGAAGGTTGGACAGCGTGGGTCGCGAAGGTCGGCCGGGTTGGGTCCCGAAGGTCGGCCGGGTTGGGTCCCGAAGGTCGGTCAGCGTGGGTCCCGAAGGTCAGACGGCGTGGGTCCCGAAGGTTGGGCGGCGTGGGTCCCAAAGGTTGGACGCGTGGGTCCCGAAGGTTGGGCGGCGTGGGTCCCGAAGGTCGGCCGGGTTGGGTTGCGAAGGTTGGACAGCGTGGGTCGCGAAGGTCGGCCGGGTTGGGTCCCGAAGGTCGGCCGGGTTGGGTCCCGAAGGTCGGTCAGCGTGGGTCCCGAAGGTCAGACGGCGTGGGTCCCGAAGGTTGGGCGGCGTGGGTCCCAAAGGTTGGACGGCGTGGGTCCCGAAGGTTGGGCGGCGTGGGTCCCGAAGGTCGGACGGCGTGGGTCCCGAAGGTTGGGCGGCGTGGGTCCCGAAGGTCGGCCGGGTTGGGTCCCGAAGGTTGGACGGCGTGGGTCCCGAAGGTTGGACGGCGTGGGTCCCGAAGGTCGGACGGCGTGAGTTGCGAAGGTCGGACGGCGTGGGTCCCGAAGGTTGGGAGGCGTGGGTCCCGAAGGTTGGGCGGCGTGGGTCCCGAAGGTTGGGCGGGTTGGGTCCCGAAGGTTGGCCGGCGTGGGTCCCGAAGGTCGGTCAGCGTGGGCCCCGAAGGTTGGACGGCGTGGGTCCCGAAGGTCGGACGGCGTGGGTCCCGAAGGTTGGACAGCGTGGGCCCCGAAGGTCGGTCGGTGTGGGTCCCGAAGGTCGGACGGCGTGGGTCCCGAAGGTTGGCCGGGTTGGGTCGCGAAGATCGGCCGGGTTGGGTCGCGAAGATCGGACGGCGTGGGTCCCGAAGGTCGGTCAGCGTGGGTCCCGAAGGTTGGGCGGCTTGGGTCCCGAAGGTCGGACGGCGTGGGTCCCGAAGGTTGGCCGGGTTGGGTCCCGAAGGTCGGGCAGCGTGGGTCCCGAAGGTCGGCCGGGTTGGGTCCCAAAGGTTGGGCGGTGTGGGTCCCGAAGGTTGGCCGGCGTGGGTCCCGAAGGTTGGCCGGCGTGGGTCCCGAAGGTTGGGCGGCGTGGGTCCCGAAGGTTGGACGGCGTGAGTTGCGAAGGTCGGACGGCGTGGGTCCCGAAGGTTGGACGGCGTGAGTTGCGAAGGTCGGACGGCGTGGGTCCCGAAGGTTGGGCAGCGTGGGTCCCGAAGGTTGGACAGCGTGGGTCCCGAAGGTTGGGCAGCGTGGGTCCCGAAGGTCGGACAGCGTGGGTCCCGAAGGTTGGGCAGCGTGGGTCCCGAAGGTCGGCCGGGTTGGGTCCCGAAGGTTGGACGGCGTGGGTCCCGAAGGTTGGGCAGCGTGGGCCCCGAAGGTCGGCCGGCGTGGGTCCCGAAGGTCGGACAGCGTGGGTCCCGAAGGTCGGACAGCGTGGGTCCCGAAGGTTGGGAGGCGTGGGTCCCGAAGGTCGGACGGCGTGGGTCCCGAAGGTTGGACAGCGTGGGTCCCGAAGGTTGGGCAGCGTGGGTCCCGAAGGTCGGACAGCGTGGGTCCCGAAGGTTGGACGGCGTGGGTCCCGAAGGTCGGCCGGGTTGGGTCCCGAAGGTTGGACAGCGTGGGTCCCGAAGGTTGGGCAGCGTGGGTCCCGAAGGTTGGGCAGCGTGGGTCCCGAAGGTCGGACAGCGTGGGTCCCGAAGGTTGGACAGCGTGGGTCCCGAAGGTTGGGCAGCGTGGGTCCCGAAGGTCGGACGGCGTGAGTTGCGAAGGTCGGACGGCGTGGGTCCCGAAGGTTGGGCAGCGTGGGTCCCGAAGGTTGGGCAGCGTGGGTCCCGAAGGTCGGACGGCGTGAGTTGCGAAGGTCGGACGGCGTGGGTCCCGAAGGTTGGCCGGCGTGAGTTGCGAAGGTTGGGCGGGTTGGGTCCCGAAGGTCGGCTGGTTGGTTAAAAATGGGCCCCCAGAAAAAAAGTTTGAAGAACACTGCCCCACATGATTTCTACCCTGACTGGTGATCCCTGTGGGATGTGTAGGCATTAAATGCTGAGAGGATCGGGCTCAGCTGTGATGCCTTCTACAGTCCAATAGTCTGCCAATGCTCACTCTAAACTTGCCTGTGAAGAACAACCATTGGGCCAAGATATGTGAAAGGTGTTCCTCCCTGTGGAATTAGACCTCAGCAAGTCAACAACCACAGTAAGGGATTAAAGAAAAAAAAGCTCTTTGGCAAGCTTTGTACTTGAAAGTGCTGTTTGCCCCAGATGTTAGACTGTTCAGATTGTTCCAAAGGGTTATCTACAACGTAATTAACCTTATCATCGGAAATGTTTATGGTGTTCAAAAATGAAAGGACAGCTTCCTTTCCATTTCCACCAGAAAAGCTATTGGACAAAGCTTCTCATTGCCCTGTGGTGTTCCACAGGGATCCGTGCTCAGATACATGATCTGGACGAACGTAGAACGTGGTCTGATTAGCAAGTTTACAGATGATACTAAGATTGGTGGAGTTGCAGATAGCGAGGAGGACTGTCAGAGAATACAGCAAAATATAGATAGATTGGAGAGTTGGGCAGAGAAATGGCAGATGGAGTTCAATCCAGGCAAATGCATTTTGGAAGATCAAATTCAAGAGCGGACTATATGGTCAATGGAAGAGTCCTGGGGAAATTGTACCCTGAAGGTGGCAACGCAGGTTGATAGAGTGGTCAAGAAGGCATACAGCATGCTTGCCTTCATCGGACGGGGTATTGAGTACAAGAGTTGGCAGGTCATGTTACAGTTGTATAGGACTTTGGTTCGGCCACATTTGGAATACTGCGTGCAGTTCTGGTCGCCACATTACCAGAAGGATGTGGATGCTTTGGAGAGGGTGCAGAGGAGGTTCACCAGGATGTTGCCTGGTATGGAGGGTGCTAGCTATGAAGAAAGGTTGAGTAGATTAGGATTGTTTTCGTTGGAAAGATGGAGGTTGATGGGGGACCTGAGTGAGGACTACAAAATTATGAGAGGTATGCACAGGGTGGATAGCAACAAGCTTTTTCCAAGAGTTGGGGTGTCAATTACAAGGGGTCACGATTTCAAGGTGAGAGGGGGAAAGTTTAAGGGAGATGTGCGTGGAAAGTTTTTTACGCAGAGGGTGGTGGGTGCCTGGAATGCTTTACCAACAGAGGTGGTAGAGGCGGGCACGATAGCATCATTTAAGATGCATCTGGACAGATATATGAACAGGCGGGGAACAGAGAGAAGTAGACCTTGGAAAATAGGAGACAGGTTTAGATAAAGGATCTGGATCGGCGCAGGCTGGGAGGGCCGAAGGGCCTGTTCCTGGGCTGTAATTTTCTTTGTTCTTTGAACAATTCTTCCTCAAATGCGCACGTGTTCGGGAGAACGTAATGTTCTCAACGCAGGTCCCAGCTTGAGAACCATGGTGGCACTGCCGATGCCAACCTGGGCACCACCACCCCGGTGCAGCCTGGCACTGCCAGGCTGGAAGGGGCACTGCCAGGGTGCCAGGAATGTGTCAGGGATCAGGTCTGCCCGTATGGGGTAGAGTGTGTGTGTGTGTGTGTGGGGGGGGGGGGGGGGGGGGGGGGGGGGGGGGGGGGGGGGGAGGAAGGATGTGGGGGGAAAGTGGGAACAGATTGCCGAGTCGGATGGTCAGCTCTGATCAGAATGAATGGTGAAGCAGTCTCGAAGGGCTGAGTGGGCGTCCTCCTGCTCCTATTTCCAATGTTACCTGTCTGCAAAAAATAGCTGTGCCTCTGTCGACTGCAGTACTTACATGTGAGGACTCAACTCGTACAAGTTACAGTTGCGATACTTATTAATCTTCTCCTGGCAGTAGATCGGAAGCATCTGATAAGGATTGATTGAGACAACCACACTCCCGATGTAGGTCTGAGAGAATAAATTAAAAGCAAGAGTCTATCAGCACATTCTAGATTCTTCTACTCACTTTCTAATCCCTGACCAGAATAGTATGTGCTCAACATTCCCAGGTCAGGGTGCAAGCTGCCCCCTGTCACACAGTTTACATTATGTAATGTATACATGCAGCTCTGGTGGATGTTAGGGTGGCAGATTGGGAGAATGCCCAAGGGAATTCCCAGCCGCACATTGGGCGGGATTCTGTGATCCTGAGGCTAAGTGTTGACGCCGTGGTAAACGCCGTGGCGTAAACGAGCAGCGATTCTGACCCCGACAGGGGGGCCAGCACGGCAGCTGGAGCGACCCACGGCGCTCCAGCTGCCGATCCCCGGCGTCAACAGCATGCACAGTGGGACCGGCGCCGATGCGCGCATGCGCGGTTGCTTCCTCCTCCGCGCCGGCCCCGCTCAACATGGCGCAGGGCTACAGGGGCCGGCAAAAGAGGCCCCCAGCCCGAGAGGCCCCGATCGCGGGCCAGGCCTCAGCAGAGCCCCCCCCCCCCCCCCTCACCCGGGGTCAGACCCCGTTGCGCAATGCGCGCCCGTCCCAGCGACTCTCCGGACCCAGACCGAGAGAATCCCGCCCATTATTCTAAACTATAACCATTCCTCCCTCCCCCCCCCCCCCCCCCAACTCCACAATATTCTCTCCCTTCCTTTTCTACTCTCTGCTCCTGTCAGAACCGATTCGTGTCGCGATACAGTTCCCCAGGTACTGACTCCCTCTGACTACTTTCTCAATTGCTCTTCGTGATTACTGTGAAGCGATTGACAGAGGCTGGAAACGTCCTGGGGTCTCGCTCTGTCAGGTTAAGGCATTGTGGAGCAGGATCTCAACCTGGCCTTGTCCAAGGTCTGGGAGGGGGGCACAGAGTCATTTCCAGAGCTGATTGGCACCAGCAGTGGCTTTTCCCTGTATGTAATCTGGTCTTCCAAGAAGGAATGGTTTTGTCACTCCCTGCTGGTCGTCTGATGTCCAAGTGGGGCCAGGACACAAAGTATATTCGTATGTTCGTAAATCTTTTATACCTAGCCCAAGGCTCCAATTGAGATAATAGGCTCTCTCCATGATTGATTGCCTTCCTCTCGTGAAGAATTTGTGATGTGGAGATGCCGGCGTTGGACTGGGGTGAGCACAGTAAGAAGTCTGACACCAGGTTAAAGTCCAACAGGTTTGTTTCAAACACTAGCTTTCGGAGCGCAGCTCCTTCCTCAGGTGAAGAATCTGTGAGAGGGATTCAGAAGGGACTCGTGCTGGATTCGAACTCGTACAAGTTCCTCTGAAGCATTTCAAGGGAAGAATTTCCCTTTATGGGGGTGGTGCAGTGGTTAGTGGCACAGTGGTTACCACCACTGTCTCACATCACCAGGGGCCCGGGTTCAATTCTAACCTTGGGTCACTGTCTGTGCGGAGTCTGCACGTTCTCCCCGTGTCTGCGTGGGTTTCCTCCGGGTGCTCCGGTTTCCTCCCACAGTCCAAAGATGTGCAGGTTAGGTGGATTGGCCATGATAAATTGCCCTTAGTGTCCAAAGATGTACAGGTTAGGTGGATTGGCCGTGTTAAATTGTCCCTTAGTGTCCAAAGGTGTACAGGTTAGGTGGATTGGCCATGTTAAATTGTCCCTTAGTGTCCAAAGATGTACAGGTTAGGTGGATTGGCCATGATAAATTGTCCCTTAGTGTCCAAAGATGTACAGGTTAGGTGGATTGGCCATGTTAAATTGTCCCTTAGTGTCCAAAGATGTGCAGGTTAAGTGGATTGGCCATGTTAAATTGTCCCTTAGTGTCCAAAGATGTGCAGGTTAGGTGGATTGGCCGTGTTAAATTGTCCCTTAGTGTCCAAAGATGTACAGGTTAGGTGGATTGGCCATGTTAAATTGTCCCTTAGTGTCCAAAGGTGTACAGGTTAGGTGGATTGGCCATGATCAATTGTCCCTTAGTGTCCAAAGATGTACAGGTTAGGTGGATTGGCCGTGTTAAATTGTCACTCAGTGTCCAAAGATGTGCAGGTTAGGTGGATTGGCCATGTTAAACTGTCACTCAGTGTCCAAAGATGTGCAGGTTAGGTAGATTAGCCATGTTAAATTGTCCCTTAGTGTCCAAAGGTGTACAGGTTAGGTGGATTGGCCATGATTAAATTGTCCCTTAGTGTCCAAAGATGTGCAGGTTAGGTGGATTGGCCATGTTAAATTGTCCCTTAGTGTCCAAAGGTGTACAGGTTAGGTAGATTAGCCATGTTAAATTGTCCCTTAGTGTCCAAAGATGTGCAGGTTAGGTGGATTGGCCATGTTAAATTGTCACTCAGTGTCCAAAGGTGTACAGGTTACGTGGATTGGCCATGTTAAATTGTCCCTTAGTGTCCAAAGGTGTACAGGTTACGTGGATTGGCCATGTTAAATTGTCCCTTAGTGTCCAAAGATGTACAGGTTAGGTGGATTGGCCATGATAAATTGTCCCTTAGTGTCCAGGGATGTGCAAGTTATGGGGTTTCAGCAATAGAGAGGGGTGGATGGGGGAGTGAATATGAATAGAGTGCTGATTCAAAGGATCAGTGCTGACTCGATGGGCCAAATGGCCCCCTGCAATGCAGGGAATCTATTTCCTGGGGAAAGCCAGGAACTCTCCCTTTGATACTGGCAATGGGTCAAAGACTGCAACCAGAATTTAAGGTCCAGTCTAAATGGGGCAAAATTCCATCCGAGATGTGTTCCATATTTGCTGCATTCACCCCAGAGTTAATGAGGCTTACGGCCTCTCTTGCCCTGGCCTGTTGTCAGAAGCATTATAGCCACATCCGATCCGATCTAGCAAGAGTCCGAGATGGTGATGAGAGTGGAAAAGGTGTGGGCTCCCTGGAATGTACAGTTCTGGACCAAACCTTTATTCAATGTACAATATTAGATACCCAGAAACCCATGGGGCAGGATTGTGTAGTTCCCCCCTCACCGTCTGATTCTCTGCGGTGTGCCATTCACTGGCAGCGGGATTTCCCATTGTAGACCCCGCGTACCACCGGGAAACCCACGGGAGTGGGGGGGCACCGCTGGCGGGAGCAGAGAATTCCAATCACGCTCCCAATGGACAGTCACAAACATCATGAGGGTTTCTCCTCAACGTACTTACATAGATCTCATTGTTATTGAATCGTGTCTTCAGGTTTGAAAGTAATGACTCGTCGGTGAGCGGGTCTAGGAGCACCATGTCACCCACCCCAACCATATTGTCCAGATAGGATGACTTCTTCGCCATGGTTGGTTACTGTAAGGAATAACACCAACATGAAAATAATGAAGCTATTTAGCAGCCTATAAAATATTGACATTGTTTGCATTGCAGGCAGCTATCTCTTGTTGTGAATGCAGCCTCTGTCCTATCGCAATGTTTAAAGTCCAATTTCTCTCTGTTCCTGGCACGAGCTGTAAATGATACTTCATTTCACCGACATATCCTCTCAACAACCGCTGCCCAGTATGAGTCATTTTAGTGTGAGCGAATGCTGCATTGTCACTTTTAACTAACATGGATTTGTTTTCAAAAGAACACACTCGGTGATGGTGCGCTGGAGGGGGCTCCAAGGGGCCAAGGCGCGATGGAGGGGGCTCTGAGGGGCCAAGGCGCGATGGAGGGGGCTCTGAGGGGTCACAGTGCGCTGGAGGGGGCTCCGAGGGGTCACGGTGTGCTGGAGGGGGCTCTGAGGGGGTCACGGTGCACTGGAGGGGGCTCTGAGGGGTCACAGTGCGCTGGAGGGGCTCCGAGGGGGTCACGGTGTGCTGGAGGGGGCTCTGAGGGGTCACAGTGCGCTGGAGGGGGCTCCGAGGGGGTCACGGTGTGCTGGAGGGGGCTCTGAGGGGGTCACGGTGCGCTGGAGGGGGCTGTGAGGGGTCACAGTGTACTGGAGGGGGCTCTGAGGGTCACGGTGTGCTGGAGGGGGCTCTGAGGGGTCACGGTGCGCTGGAGGGGGCTGTGAGGGGTCACAGTGTACTGGAGGGGGCTCTGAGGGGTCACGGTGCGCTGGAGGGGGCTCTGAGGGGTCACGGCGTGCTGGAGGGGGCTCCGAGGGGTCATGGTGCACTGGAGGGGGCTCTGAGGGGTCACGGTGTGCTGGAGGGGGCTCCGAGGGGTCACAGTGCACTGGAGGGGGCTCTGAAGGGTCACGGTGCGCTGGAGGGGGCTCCGAGGGGTCACGCTGCACTGGAGGGGGCTCCGGGGGACACGGTGCGCTGGAGGGGGCTCCGAGGGGTCACGGTGCGCTGGAGGGGGCTCCGAGGGGTCACAGTGCACTGGAGGGGGCTCCGGGGGACACGGTGCGCTGGAGGGGGCTCCGAGGGGTCACGGTGCGCTGGAGGGGGCTCCGAGGGGTCACAGTGCGCTGGAGGGGGCTCCGGGGGACACGGTGCGCTGGAGGGGGCTCCGGGGGACACGGTGTGCTGGAGGGGGCTCCGAGGGGTGACGGTGCGCTGGAGGGGGCTCCGAGGGGTCACAGTGCGCTGGAGGGGGCTCCGAAGGGTCACTGCGCGCTGGAGGGGGCTCCGAGGGGTCACAGTGCATTGGAGGGGGCTCTGAGGGGTCACAGTGCACTGGAAGTGGGCTCTGAGGGGTCACAGTGCACTGGAGGGGGCTCCGAGGGGTCATGGTGCACTGGAGGGTGCTCCGAGGGGTCACAGCACACTGGAGGGGGCTCTGAGGGGTCACAGTGCATTGGAGGGGGCTCTGAGGGGTCACAGTGCACTGGAGGGGCTCCGAGGGGTCACAGTGCATTGGAGGGGGCTCTGAGGGGTCACAGTGCACTGGAGGGGGCTCCGAGGGGTCATGGTGCACTGGAGGGTGCTCTGAGGGGTCACAGTGCGCTGGAGGGGGCTCCGAGGGGTCATGGTGCACTGGAGGGGGCTCTGAGGGGTCATGGCGCACTGGAGGGGGCTCCGAGGGGTCACAGTGCATTGGAGGGGGCTCTGAGGGGTCACAGTGCACTGGAGGGGGCTCCAAGGGGTCACGCTGCACTGGAGGGGGCTCCGAGGGGTCACGCTGCACTGGAGGGGTCTCCGAGGGGTCACGGTGTACTGGAGGGGGCTCCGAGGGGTCACGCTGCACTGGAGGGTGCTCCGAGGGGTCATGGTGCACTGGAGGGGGCTCCGGTGGGACACTGTGCGCTGGAGGGGGCTCCGAGGGGTCACAGTGCGCTGGAGGGTGCTCCGAGGGGTCACAGTGCGCTGGAGGGGGCTCCGAGGGGTCACAGTGCGCTGGAGGGGGCTCCGAGGGGTCATGGTGCACTGGAGGGGGCTCCGGGGGACACGGTGTGCTGGAGGGGGCTCCGAGGGGTCACGGTGCGCTGGAGGGGGCTCCAAGGGGTCACAGTGCGCTGGAGGGGGCTCCGAGGGGTCATGGTGCGCTGGAGGGGGCTCCGAGGGGTCACAGTGCGCTGGAGGGGGCTCCGAGGGGTCACGGTGCGCTGGAGGGGGCTCCGAGGGGTCACAGTGCACTGGAGGGGGCTCCGGGGGACACGGTGCGCTGGAGGGGGCTCCGGGGGACACGGTGTGTTGGAGGGGGCTCCGAGGGGTCACAGTGCGCTGGAGGGGGCTCCGAGGGGTCACAGTGCGCTGGAGGGGGCTCCGAGGGGTGACGGTGCGCTGGAGGGGGCTCCGAGGGGTCACAGTGCGCTGGAGGGGGCTCCGAAGGGTCACTGCGCGCTGGAGGGGGCTCCGAGGGGTCACAGTGCATTGGAGGGGGCTCCGAGGGGTCACAGTGCACTGGAGTGGGCTCTGAGGGGTCACAGTGCACTGGAGGGGGCTCCGAGGGGTCATGGTGCACTGGAGGGTGCTCCGAGGGGTCACAGCACACTGGAGGGGGCTCCGAGGGGTCACAGTGCATTGGAGGGGGCTCTGAGGGGTCACAGTGCACTGGAGGGGGCTCCGAGGGGTCACAGTGCATTGGAGGGGGCTCTGAGGGGTCACAGTGCATTGGAGGGGGCTCTGAGGGGTCACAGTGCACTGGAGGGGGCTCCGAGGGGTCACAGTGCATTGGAGGGGGCTCTGAGGGGTCACAGTGCACTGGAGGGGGCTCCGAGGGGTCATGGTGCACTGGAGGGTGCTCTGAGGGGTCACAGTGCGCTGGAGGGGGCTCCGAGGGGTCATGGTGCACTGGAGGGGGCTCTGAGGGGTCATGGCGCACTGGAGGGGGCTCCGAGGGGTCACAGTGCATTGGAGGGGGCTCTGAGGGGTCACAGTGCACTGGAGGGGGCTCCGAGGGGTCACGCTGCACTGGAGGGGTCTCCGAGGGGTCACGGTGTACTGGAGGGGGCTCCGAGGGGTCACGCTGCACTGGAGGGTGCTCCGAGGGGTCACACTGCACTGGAGGGGGCTCCGAGGGGTCACGCTGCACTGGAGGGGGCTCCGAGGGGTCATGGTGCACTGGAGGGGGCTCCGAGGGGTCATGGTGCACTGGAGGGGGCTCCGAGGGGTCACGCTGCACTGGAGGGTGCTCCGAGGGGTCACAGCACACTGGAGGGGGCACTGAGGGGTCATGGCGCACTGGAGGGGGCTCCGAGAGGTCATGCTGCACTGGAGGGGGCTCCGAGGGGTCACGGTGCACTGGAGGGGGCTCCGAGGGGTCACGCTGCACTGGAGGGGGCTCCGGGGGTCACGCTGCACTGGGGGGGGGCTCCGAGGGGTCACGGTGCACTGGAGGGGGCTCCGAGGGGTCACGCTGCACTGGAGGGGGCTCCGGGGGTCACGCTGCACTGGGGGGGGCTCCGAGGGGTCACGCTGCACTGGAGGGGGGCTCCGAGGGGCCACGGTGTGCTGGAGGGGGCTCCGAGGGGTCATGGTTCACTGGAGGGGGCTCCGAGGGGTCACGCTGCACTGGAGGGGGCTCCGGGGGGTCACGCTGCACTGGAGGGGGCTCCGAGGGGTCACGGTGCGCTGGAGGGGGCTCCGAGGGGTCATGGTGCGCTGGAGGGGGCTCCGAGGGGTCACAGCACACTGGAGGGGGCACTGAGGGGTCATGGCGCACTGGAGGGGGCTCCGAGAGGTCACGCTGCACTGGAGGGGGCTCCGAGGGGTCACGGTGCACTGGAGGGGGCTCCGAGGGGTCACGCTGCACTGGAGGGGGCTCCGGGGGTCACGCTGCACTGGGGGGGGGCTCCGAGGGGTCACGCTGCACTGGAGGGGGCTCCGAGGGGCCACGGTGCGCTGGAGGGGGCTCCGAGGGGTCATGGTTCACTGGAGGGGGCTCCGAGGGGTCACGCTGCACTGGAGGGGGCTCCGGGGGGTCACGCTGCACTGGAGGGGGCTCCGAGGGGTCACGGTGTGCTGGAGGGGGCTCCGAGGGGTCACAGCGCACTGGAGGGGGCTCCGAGGGGTCACGGTGCGCTGGAGGGTGCTCCGAGGGGTCACAGTGCGCTGGAGGGGGCTCTGAGGGGTCACAGTGCACTGGAGGGGGCTCTGAGGGGTCACAGTGCGCTGGAGGGGGCTCTGAGGGGTCATGGTGCACTGGAGGGGGCTCCGGGGGACACAGTGCGCTGGAGGGGGCTCTGAGGGGTCACAGTGCGCTGGAGGGGGCTCCGAGGGGTCACAGTGCACTGGAGGGGGCTCCGAGGGGTCATGGTGCGTTGGAGGGGGCTCCGAGGGGTCACGGCGCACTGGAGGGGCTCAGAGGGGTCACACTGCACTGGAGGGGGCTCCGAGGGGTCATGGTGCACTGGAGGGTGCTCTGAGGGGCCACGCTGCACTGGAGGGGGCTCCGAGGGGCCCTGGCGTGATGGAGGGGGCTCCGAGGGGTCATGGTGCGCTGGAGGGGGCTCCGAGGGGTGACGGTGCGCTGGAGGGGGCTCCGAGGGGTCACAGTGCACTGGAGGGGGCTCTGAGGGGTCACGGTGTGCTGGAGGGGGCTCCGAGGGGTCACGGCGCACTGGAGGGGGCTCCGAGGGGTCACAGTGCGCTGGAGGGGGCTCCGAGGGGTCACGGCACACTGGAGGGGGCTCCAAGGGGTCACGGCGCGCTGGAGGGGGCTCTGAGGGGTCACAGTGCGCTGGAGGGGGCTCCGAGGGGTCACGCTGCACTGGAGGGGGCTCCGAGGGGTCACGCTGCACTGGAGGGGGCTCCGAGGGGTCATGCTGCACTGGAGGGGGCTCCGAGGGTCACAGTGTGCTGGAGGGGGCTCCGAGGGGTCACGGCACACTGGAGGGGGCTCCGAGGGGTCATGGTGCACTGGAGGGGGCTCCGAGGGGTCATGGTGCGCTGGAGGGGGCTCCGAGGGGTCACGGCGTGCTGGAGGGTGCTCCGGGGGGCCACAGTGCACTGGAGGGGGCTCCGAGGGGTCACGGCGCACTGGAGGGGGCTCCGAGGGGTCACGGTGTACTGGAGGGGGCTCCGAGGGGTCACGCTGCACTGGAGGGGGCTCCGAGGGGTCACGCTGCGCTGGAGGGGGCTCCGAGGGGTCACGGTGTGCTGGAGGGGGCTCCGAGGGGTCACGGCGCACTGGAGGGGGCTCTGAGGGGTCACAGTGCGCTGGAGGGGGCTCCGAGGGGTCACGCTGCACTGGAGGGGGCTCCGAGGGGTCACGGCGCACTGGAGGGGGCTCCGAGGGGTCACAGTGCACTGGAGGGGTCTCCGAGGGGTCACGGTGTACTGGAGGGGGCTCCGAGGGGTCACGCTGCACTGGAGGGGGCTCTGAGGGGTCACAGTGCGCTGGAGGGTGCTCCGGGGGGCCACAGTGCACTGGAGGGGGCTCCGAGGGGTCACGCTGCGCTGGAGGGGGCTCCGAGGGGTCACAGTGCACTGGAGGGGGCTCCGAGGGGTCATGGTGCGCTGGAGGGGGCTCCGAGGGGTCACGGTGTGCTGGAGGGGGCTCCGGGGGTCACGCTGCACTGGAGGGGGCTCCGAGGGGTCATGGTGCGCTGGAGGGGGCTCCGAGGGGTCACAGTGCGCTGGAGGGGGCTCCGAGGGGGTCACGGTGCACTGGAGGGGGCTCCGAGGGGTCACGCTGCGCTGGAGGGGGCTCCGAGGGGTCACGGCACGCTGGGGGAAGTGGCACTGAAGTGGATTCTAACTCGAGCCCCAATGGAGACCCTACTTCGGCTCTCAGTTGAGTTGAAAGCAGCCACCTGGGTCTGAGAAAATGAACGATGTCTCCCCAAGGAAGATGACTATTAAGAGCTGTTACCATCTTTCAATAATTTCCTTCGCCAAATTATTTTTATTTTTAAATTTAGCATACCCAATTCTTTTTTTCCAATTAAGGGGCAATTTAGCGTGGCCAATCCACCTACCCTGCGCGTCTTTTTGTTGTGGGTGTGAAACCCACGCAGACACGGGGAGAATGTGCAAACTCCACACGGACAGTGACCCAGAGCCGGGATCGAACCTGGGACCTCAGCGCCGTGAGGCAGCAGGGCTAACCCACTGTGCCACCGTGCTGCCCTCATTCGCCAAATTATAATCAGCCGGATATTATAAGCATCTGGGGGGTCTCTCTCCAAGAATTGTATCTTCCTACTTCTGGAAAATACAAGAGAGGTGGGTTCTTAAACTGTGTACAAGAAACGTTATACTTTCCCAACTTATTTACAACTTTATTTAAGGACTATTTAACATGCAATGCACTTTAAAGTGGACAAATAGATCACAACGTCAATGACTATAAAAAGATAAAAAACGTAGGGTGGAATTCTCCCAAAGAATTTCTAAGTGTGATCTCCGGCGGCAAACGAGGTGTAGTCATCGAGCCAGAGAGCACAGGAAAGGCTCGGCAGTCCATCCTGTCTGTGCCGGTCAAAAACAACCACCGAACCATTCTAATCCCATTTCCCAGCTCTTGGCCCATTGCCGCGCCTGCCTTGGGATCGCAAGCGCTCACCTAAATACTTCTTTAATGTTCTGAGGGTGTCTGCCTCCCTTTCTGGCAGTGAGTTCCAAACTCCCATCACCCTCTGGGTGAAAATGTTTTCCCTCACATCCCCTCGAAATCTGCTTCCCCTCACCTTAAATCTCTGCCCCCTGGTCCCTGATCCCTCACCAAGGGGAAAAGTTTCTTCCTGTCTATCTGTGCCCCTCACAATTTTAGACATCTCAATCCTGTCCCCCCTCAGTCTCCTCTGCTCCAAGGAAAACAATCCCAGTCTATCCGATCACTCTCCATCACTAACACTCTCCAGCCCAGGCAACATCCTGGTAAATCTCCTCTGCACCCTTTCCAATGCTATCACATCCCTCCTGTATTGTGTGTTAAGTAATAGAACATAGAAAATACAGCACAGAACAGGCCCTTCGGCCCACGATGTTGTGCCAAACTTTTGTCCTAGATTTAGAACAAATTAATCTACACCCCATCTTCTACCGTAATCCATGTACCTATCCAATAGTCGCTTGAAGGCCCCTAATGTTTCCGACTCAACTACTTCCACAGGCAGTGCATTCCATGCCCCCACTACTCTCTGGGTAAAGAACCTACCTCTGACCTCCCCCCTATATCTTCCACCATTTACCTTAAATTTATGTCCCCTTGTAATGGTGTGTTCCACCTGGGGAAAAAGTCTCTGACTGTCTACTCTATCTATTCCCCTGATCATCTTATAAACCTCTATCAAGTCACCCCTCATCCTTCTCTGTTCTAATGAGAAAAGATGTGGAGATGCCGGCGTTGGACTGGGGTGAGCACAGTAAGAAGTCTTACAACACCAGGTTAAAGTCCAACAGGTTTGTTTCAAACACGAGCTTTCGGAGCACGGCTCCTTCTTCAGGTGAATGGAAAGGCTTGTTCCAGAAATGTTTATATAGACACAGTCAGAGATGCCCCGGAATGCGAGCACCTGCAGGCAATCAAATCATCAAAGATGCAGAGAGAGAGGTAACTCCAGGTTAAAGAGGTGTGAATTGTCCCAAGCCAGTTCAGTCGGTAGGCCTCTGCAAGTCCAGGCTTGTTGGTGGGGGCCGAATGTAATGCGACATGAATCCCAGATCCCGGTTGAGTCCGCATTCATGCGTGCGGAACTTAGCTATAAGTTTTTGCTCAGCAATTTTGCGTTGTCGCGTCTCCTGAAGGCCTCCTTGTAGAATGCTGACCCGGAGATCAGAGGCTGAATGTCCTTGACTGCTGAAGTGTTCCCCAACTGGAAGGGAACAGTCCTGCCTGTTGATAGTCGCACGATGCCCGTTTATTCGTTATCGCAGTGTCTGCATGGTCTCGCCAATGTACCACGCTTCGGGACATCCTCGGGCCCTCGTACGAACGGGATATGGCGCTCGACTCATTGATCGACAGTTCCACCGCGCCACAGCAAAGAACCGCACCGACCTCCTCAGAAGACAAACACGGGACACCACTGACAGAGTACCCTTCGTCGTCCAGTACTTTCCTGGGGCGGAGAAACTACGACATCTTCTTCGCAGCCTCCAACACATCATCAGCGAGGATGGACATCTTGCCAAGGTCATCCCCACACCCCCACTACTGGCCTTCAAACAACCGCGCAACCTCAAACAAACCATTGTTTGCAGCAAATTACCCAGCCTTCAGAACAGCAACCACAACACCACAAAACCCTGCCAGGGTAATCTCTGCAAGACATGCCAGATCATCGACATGGACACCACCATTACACGTGGAAACACCACCCACCAGGTACGCGGCGCATACTCGTGCGACTCGACCAATGTAGTCTACCTCATATGCTGCAGGAAAGGATGTCCCAAAGCGTGGTACATTGGCGAGACCATGCAGACACTGCGACAACGAATAAACGGGCATCGTGCGACTATCAACAGGCAGGACTGTTCCCTTCCAGTTGGGGAACACTTCAGCAGTCAAGGACATTCAGCCTCTGATCTCCGGGTCAGCATTCTACAAGGAGGCCTTCAGGAGACGCGACAACGCAAAATTGCTGAGCAAAAACTTATAGCTAAGTTCCGCACGCATGAATGCGGACTCAACCGGGATCTGGGATTCATGTCGCATTACATTCGGCCCCCACCAACAAGCCTGGACTTGCAGAGGCCTACCGACTGAACTGGCTTGGGACAATTCACACCTCTTTAACCTGGAGTTACCTCTCTCTCTGCATCTTTGATGATTTGATTGCCTGCAGGTGCTCGCATTCCGGGGCATCTCTGACTGTGTCTATATAAACATTTCTGGAACAAGCCTTTCCATTCACCTGAAGAAGGAGCCGTGCTCCGAAAGCTCGTGTTTGAAACAAACCTGTTGGACTTTAACCTGGTGTTGTAAGACTTCTTACTGTGCTAATGAGAAAAGGCCCAGCACCCTCAACCTTTCCTCGTAAGACCTACTCTCCATTCCAGGCAACATACTGGTAAATCTCCTCTGCACCTTTTCCAAAGCTTCCACATCCTTCCTAAAATGAGGCGACCAGTACTGCACACAGTACTCCAAATGTGGATTTACCAAGGTTTTGTACAGCTGCATCATCACCTCACGGCTGTTAAATTCAATCCCTCTGCTAATGAACGCTAGCACACCATTGGCCTTGATCACAGCTCTATCCACTTGAGTGGCAACTTTCAAAGATTTATGAACATAGACCCCAAGATCTCTCTCCTCCTCCACATTGCCAAGAACCCTACCGTTAACCCTGTATTCCACATTCATATTTGTCCTTCCAAAATGGACAACCTCACACTCCATCTGCCACTTCTCAGCCCAGCTCTGCATCTTATCTATGTCTCTTTGCAGCCGACAACAGCCCTCCTCACTATCCACAACTCCACCAATCTTTGTATCATCTGCACATTTACTGACCCACCCTTCAACTCCCTCATCCAAGTCATTAATCACAAACAGCAGAGGACCCAGAACCTATCCATGCGGTACACCACTGGTAACTGGGCTCCAGGCTGAATATTTACCATCCACCACCACTCTCTGACTTCTATCGGTTAGCCAGTTTGTTATCCAACTGGCCAAATTTCCCACTATCCCATCCTCCTTACTTTCTGCATAAGCCTACAATGGGGAACCTTATCAAATGCCTTACTAAAATCCATGTACACTACATCCACTGCTTTACCTTCATCCACATGCTTGGTCACCTCCTCAAAGAATTCAATAAGACTTGTGAGGCAAGACCTACCCCTCACAAATCCGTGCTGACTATCCCTAATCAAGCAATGTCTTTCCAGATGCTCAGAAATCCTATCCCTCAGTACCCTTTCCATTACTTTGCCTACCACCGAAGTAAGACTAACTGGCCTGTAATTCCCAGGGTTATCCCTATTCCCTTTTTTGAACAGGGACACGACATTCGCCACTCTCCAATCCTCTGGTACCACCCCTGTTGACAGTGAGGACGAAAAGATCATTGCCAATTTAATTTCTTGCTTTCCATAGAATCCTTGGATATATCCCGTCAGGCCCGGGGGACTTGTTTATCCTCAAGTTTTTCAAAACGCCCAACACATCTTCCTTCCTGACAAGTATCTCCTCGAGCTTATCAGTCTGTTTCACACTGTCCTCTCCAACAATATGGCCCCTCTCGTTTGTAAATACTGAAGAAAAGTACTCGTTCAAGACCTCTCCTATCTCTTCAGACTCAATACACAATCTCCCGCTACTGTCCTTGATCGGACCCACCCTCGCTCTAGTCATTCTCATATTTCTTACATATATGTAAAAGGCCTTGGGGTTTTCCTTGATCCTACCCGCCAAAGATTTTTCATGCCCTCTCTTAGCTCTCCTAATCCCTTTCTTCAGTTCCCTCCTGGCTATCTTGTATCCCTCCAGCGTCCTGTCTGAACCTTGTTTCCTCAGCCTTACATAAGTCTCCGTCTTACTCTTAACAAGACATTCAACCTCTCTTGTCAACCATGGTTCCCTCACTCGACCATCTCTTCCCTGCCTGACAGGGACATACATATCAAAGACACGTAGTACCTGTTCCTTGAACAAGTTCCACATTTCACTTGTGTCCTTCCCTGACAGCCTATGTTCCCAACTTATGCACTTCAATTCTTGTCTGACAGCATTGTATTTACCCTTCCCCCAATTGTAAAGCTTGCCCTGTTGCACGCACCAATGCCTCTCCATTACTAAAGTGAAAGTCACAGAATTGTGGTCACTGCCTCCAAAATGCTCCCCCACTAACAAATCTATCACTTGCCCTGGTTCATTACCAAGTACCAAATCCAATATGGCCTCCCCTCTGGTCGGACAATCCACATACTGTGTTAGAAAAGCTTCCTGGACACACTGCACAAACACCACCCCATCCAAACTATTTGATCGAAAGAGTTTCCACTCAATATTTGGGAAGTTGAAGTCACCCATGACTACTACCCTATTACTTCTGCACCTGTCCAAAATCTGTTTCCCAATCTGTTCCTCCACATCTCTGCTGCTATTGGGGGGCCTATAGAAAACTCCCAACAAGGTGACTGCTCCTTTCCTATTTCTGACATCAACCCATACTACCTCAATAGGAAGATCCTCCTCGAACTGCCTTAATTGAGCATTCCAATTAGTTGTCTGATTTATGTCAAGTATCCAATAATTGACACTGATTATGTAAAGGGGCTTCAGGTGGCCTTTGTGTCAGGTGATGTGATGATAGAGTTTTGTGCAGTCTGTTGAAGTAAATTAAAGGTGTTTGTGGAAAAGGACTCTTTATACAACAGCAGCTAAGCGTCTAACAGATGGTAGCAGAGGATGGTTGCTGTGAAAATGTGAAGGGTTGAAAGATACAACTTTTCCAGATCAAACCAAGGAGTGAGTGAGAAGAAAAAAACACAAAGATATATGGCTGAACCCAGGATAAAGATGGCTGGATATGACTGCCCCTCCCCTTATTTTCTGAAAGGGAATCGTACGACCAATGGAGAAGTGTGGTAGTTATGTGGACTAAGGTGACTGCTTTAGGAAAGAGAAACAAGGTATGGCATTGGCTCTTTCTTTACCATATGGCAGTAAAATCCGAAACCAAGTGCTTTCTGAGCTTGAGTTGGAAGAGTTAGACTCCGAAGGAGGACTGGCGACTTTATTACATTATATGGATAAGATTTATAAGAAAGATGACTTGTTAAGTGCGTATGGAGCATGGTCGGATTTTGATAAGTTCCGGAAAATGGAGGATTTATCCATGGAAGACTGTATAATGGAATTTGGCAGACTATATAAAAGGCTGCAGAAACACAGGCTGGAATTTCCACAGTCTGTGTTGGCCTTTAAATTGCTTGACTGTGTTAGAGTGAGCAACATGGATAGGCTCCTGGTTTTGACAGGAGTTCAGTTTACAGATAACAATACCTTATTCGAACAGATGACAACAGCTTTAAAAAACAATTCTGGGGAAACATTCAAATCCAATGGCTCTGATGACCCAAATAAGTCAGCCTGCTATAAGGCAGAATATGGAAGATACACTACTAACAGGATGGCGAAATCGTATGGCTACGAACAGGTTTCAAGACTATAAAAGGAGACCGAGACAAGGAAATTATGAAGACAGAAACCCAGTTAGAACCTACAATAGGAGGATGAACCCCAGAAATGCACGGGGCATGATAAATCGATGTTTTCGATGTGACTCTCAATACCATTCTGCTTTCAACTGTCCAACTCGTTATGATGGAATATTTGAAGCGACACATGACACGGAAGAGTCAAAAGAGGAAAAAGATAGTGACCAGAAAGAAGGCATTGGCCTATTAACAAGCTGTTTTACGCCGGTAATGAGGGTGTTGGTTGCAGAATCCTTCAACTGTGCTGTATTGGACAGTGGCTGCACATCTACTGTGTGTGGGATTGACTGGTTAAAATGTTATCTGGCCTCTTTGGATGCTGAAAATCATAAGGCTAAGGAATTTGAAAGTTCCACAAATTTCAGGTTTGTGGATGATAATACTCTGAAGTCGCTAAAAAGAGTGGTGATCCCTTGCAATATTGCCGGAGTGAATCATTTCATTAGCACGGATGTTGTATCAAGTGAGATACCTTTGCTTCTGAGCAGACCATCGATGAAGAAAGCACACATGAAGCTGGATATGGAACAGGATAAGGCAACAGTTTTTGGAAAGACGGTGGACTTACAATTTACACAGTCGGGACACTATTGTATTCCATTATTGACAAATAATATTTCAAGTAGAGTGGTTAGGATGTATTAATGACAGTTGATAATGCGACTTTAGCTGGTAAAAAGCTTATTGTAGTAAAACTGCATAGGCAATTTGCACATCTGTCTCCTCGGAGGCTGAAAAATTAATTAAAGGATGCAGGGGTAAGGGATGACGGCTATACTAAACTGATAGACCAGTTTAGTGATCGCTGTGAAGTTTGCAGGAAGTACAGAAGGACACCAGCCCAACCGATAGTAACCCTACCTTTGGCCAGGGATTTTAATGACATTGTGGCCATGGACCTTAAGATCTGGGATAAAGCAAATAATATATTTATTTTGCATTTTGTAGATTTAGCAACCAGATTTAGTCAGTCAACAATTGTACAAAGTAAAGAAAAGAGAGTAATTCTGGATCAAATCGTGGAAAAATGGATCAGGTCAGGAATGGGCCCACTGGCAAAATTCTTTACGGACATTGGGGGAGAATTTGCTAATGATAAGTTTAGGGACATGTGTGAAAATGCGAATATCACAGTTCTGAATACGGCTGCAGAAAGCCCATTTAGTAATGGTGTGTGTGTGAAAGAAACCATGCGGTAATAGATGACATGCTCTGGAAAATTTTGGCAGATCGACCAAACTGCAAGCTAAATTCAACTTTAGCATGGGAGGTACATGCAAAGAATTCATTACAGATGGATGGGGGCTATAGTCCCTATCTTTTATAAAGAGCGTTTTTCTTCCAACTTTATTATTGTCACAAGTAGGCTTACATTAACACTGCAATGAAGTTACTGTGAAAATAACCTAGTCGCCACACTCCGGCGCCTGTTCGGGTCACAGAGGGAGAATTCAGAATGTCCAATTCACCTAACAGCACGTCTTTGGATTGTGGGAGGAAACCGGAGCACCCGGAGGAAACCCACGCAGACACGGGAAGAACATGCAGACTCCACACAGACAGGGACCCAAGCCGGGAGTCGACCCTGGCGCTGTGAAACCACAGTGCGAACCATTGTGCTACCGTGCCGCTGGGGAATATGCCTTAAAATTGGTTTGTTATTGAATAGGGGAACTAAGAGAGGTCATAGTGGGAGCTAGTGTAAGGTACAGGTGAGGTCCTGTTGAGATCTGTTGGAAGCAGAGCTGTAAGGCCAGTCCTGCCCATGTGTATGTTGGAAGGCTTCTGGGTACATAATGGCCATCAATGAATCGGTGTCCATTTTTTCAATTCTAAAGTATAATGTCCTCAATATATATGAATTCTACCTGTTTGTTTCTGTATTTTCTTCACAGCACATGGTACTGGAGGGAACTCTGGAGGCGCAGTTCACTGGAGGATGAAATGAAAATCGCTTAGTGTCACGAGTAGGCTTCAATGAAGTTACTGTGAAAAGCCCCTAGTCGCCACATTCCGGCACCTGTCCGGGGAGGCTGGTACGGGAATCGAACCGTGCTGCTGGCCTGCTTGGTCTGCTTTCAAAGCCAGCGATTTAGCCGAGTGAGCTAATCCCCTCATTGCGGAAGCGCATACTCCCAAAGGATTGTGGGATTGTCATTAGTCTCCAGCCAATGGTAAGCAGGCAGGTGTAATTGAAAATACAGAAAAATGTGTCATTTGAAAATAACAAACCAGTTCACAAGAAGGAAGAGAACTACGCTCCAGAGAAGAATCTTTTAGACAGGATTGGGGGGAAACTAATGATACAATTGGCTACATATTTGAGGGAATTAAATGACAGAACCCGGAGGAAAACTTTACGGGTTAGAAACAAATCAAAATATCAAATTATTACTGAACAGTGAAACCTCCGGTCAGACATCTCTAACTGGACATTAGCTGATGGATGATCTGTGGCCTCCATGGGGTATGTACTACACGGTGGAGTTATTAAGGGTCGCGGCAGACAGCAGCGACTGACGAGGAACCCCAACATGATAAATAACAATCGTTTAAGAATTGTTGTAGCTTGATGCCACGGTGGGAAAATTGTTACCAATGCAGCAAAACAATATTGCATTGAAGAGCTGTAATCGTTATTAAAGAAAGAAATGTCATGTAAATTGGTAGGGACTGCTATATATATATGATATGGGGGGTATGTGTGCCTTTAAAGAACTTGATCCGCATTTCTAAACTGTGTGAATGTTTTAATAGAGGGGGAATAGTCGTGGTTTAGTGTGTTTTCTTGATTTAACTGCATAGAACATCACAAATAATATTAATGATGTTGTTACGCCATATTTAGTATGTAATAATTATTAGTCCCAAAGGCACAAAGGGATGTGTCGATATTGTATCTTATTTTTAGTATTAAAATTGTGATAACAGTTGCAAATATGAAAAGTTGTAACACACAGTCTATTTGTGTGGTTAGGTAATGAGTAATATGTTAAGATAAGACTTAATTTTTTTTACTATGTATTTAACAATGGGGAGAATTTATTTGGAAAAGTGACAGTTCAATGTGGTTTTACAAATGCTGTAATGGAAAATATACACTTTCATGTTGTAAGGGAAATGATGACAGACGAAAGGGATTTGAAGGAAATTTGTCAGAAAGATATTCTCTCATGTAAACCAGGGGTTGGCAGACATACATGGTTCACGACAATGTTAGACATTAATGTGGAAGTTAGGAATACAAGCAGGATCAATTAAACATTTTAAATAAATGAAGCAAGGGAATCAGTGGGTGGTACATGATATCATAATTTACCATTCCAATCAGAAACGGAAAGCAATTTGGATGATGGAAAAATGGGACACGTAACAGCCAGTGATGGACAAAAGACCTTTTTGGTTACTTTTTTTTTTTTAAATACTTTTTATTGAAGAAATTTTTCAGAGTACAAACATTTTAACCCCCCCTACATTTGAATTATATCAAAACAAAGTCAAACCCCCCTACTTAACAAGAATCCCCCCCCCACCCCCTACCCGCGCGCCCCCCCCCGCCTCCCCCCCCCCCCCCCCGCCTCCCCCCCCCCCCCCGCCGACGAACCGGCCGCCAGACCACCTTGTCGTTTCTGGCAGTGTCCTCGGGCAGGCCTTGCCCGTGACACCACCGATACCGTGTTTCCTTCGTTGTTATCCCCCCTCCCCCCCCTCCCCTCCCCCACCCCCTCCCCCCCCCCTCCCTCCCGCCCTCCCCTCCCCTCCCGGGTTGCTGCTGTCACGCCCTCAGTTTCTATCTCTGATCCAAGAGGTCTAGGAAGGGTTGCCATCGCCTGAAAAACCCCTGCACCGACCCTCTCAGGGCGAATTTGATTCTTTCCAATTGGATGAAGTTTGCCATGTCGTTTAACCAGGTGTTAACACTTGGAGGCCTTTCGTCCCTCCACTGAATCAGGATCCTCCTCCGAGCCACCAAGGACGCAAAGGCTAATATTCCAGCCTCCCTCGCCTCCTGTACCCCCGGTTCCACCCCAACCCCGAAGATCGCAAGTCCCCATCCTGGCTTGACCCTGGACCCCACCACTCTCGACACCGTCCCTGCCACCCCCTTCCAGAACTCCTCCAGTGCCGGACATGCCCAAAACATATGTGCATGATTCGCAGGGCTTCCCGAACATCTAATACACCTGTCTTCACCCCCGAAAAACCGACTCATCCTTGTCCCCGCCATGTGGGCTCTATGCAGTACCTTAAATTGAATGAGACTCAGTCTCGCACATGACGACGACGAGTTGACCCTCTCTAGGGCGTCTGCCCATGTCCCATCCTCTATCTGTTCCCCCAGCTCTACCTCCCACTTGTCTTTCAACTCCACTACTGGTACCTCCTCCACCTCCTGCATAATCTTATAAATGTCCGAGATCTTCCCCTCCCCGACCCAGACCCCTGATAGCACCCTATCACTCGCCCCCCTGTCGGGAAGCACGGGAAACCCCTCTACCTGTCGTCTGGCAAATGCCTTCACTTGGAGGTACCTGAACGTGTTCCCCGGGGGAGCCCAAATTTCTCCTCCAGCTCTCCCAAGCTCGCAAACCTCCCCTCTATAAACAAGTCCTTCAGTTGCCTAATGCCCACCCTCTGCCAGCTCAGAAATCCCCCTCCTGTATTTCCCGGTGCAAATCTGTGGTTCCCTCTTAGTGGTGCCCTTATCAAACCCCCCACTTCCCCCCTGTGTCGCCTCCACTGCCCCCAGATCTTGAGGGTGGCCGCCACCACCGGGCTCGTGGTATACCTCGTGGGAGGGAGCGGCCATGGTGCCGTTACCAGTGCCCCTAAGCTTATGTTGCCACAGGACGCCCTCTCCATACGCTTCCAAGCTGCCCCCTCCCCTTCCATCATCCACTTTCGTACCATCGATGCATTTGCCGCCCAGTAATATCCTGAAAGATTGGGTAACGCCAGCCCTCCACTATCCCTACTCCGCTCCAAAAAGACCCTTCTAACTCTAGGGGTGCCATGTGCCCACACGTACCCCATGATACTACTCGTTACCTTCTTGAAAAAGGCCCTAGGGAGGAAGATGGGCAGACACTGGAACAAAAACAAGAACCTCGGGAGGACCGTCATTTTAACTGACTGCACCCTCCCTGCCAGCGACAGCGGCACCATGTCCCACCTCTTAAACTCCTCCTCCATCTGTTCCACCAGTCTGGAAAAGTTCAACTTGTGGAGGGTCCCCCAGTTCTTTGCCACCTGCACCCCCAAGTACCTGAAACTTTTTACTGCTCTTTTGAAGGGGAGCCTCCCAATTCCCTCCCCTTGGTCTCCCGAGTGTATTACAAAGACCTCACTTTTCCCCAGATTTAATTTATATCCCGAAAAGTCCCCGAACTCCGCTAGTATTTCCATAACCTCCGGCATTCCCCCCTCCGGGTCTGCCACATACAGCAACAGGTCATCCGCATAGAGCGAGACCCGATGCTCCTCCCCTCCCCTTGTCAGTCCCCTCCACCCCCCTGAACCCCTCAGTGCCATCGCTAACGGTTCAATCGCTAATGCAAAGAGTAAGGGGGATAGGGGACATCCCTGCCTAGTACCTCGATGGAGCCCAAAATATTCTGACCTCCTCCCGTTTGTTACCACACTCGCCATCGGGGCCGAATAGAGCAGCTTTACCCACTTGATAAATCCCTCCCCAAACCCAAACCTTTCCAACGTCTCCCACAAGTATTCCCACTCCACCCTATCGAATGCCTTCTCCGCGTCTAGCGCTACCACTATCTCCGCCTCCCCCTCCACTGCTGGCATCATAATCACATTTAACAATCTCCGGACATTTGTGTTAAGTTGGCGTCCCTTCACGAACCCCGTCTGGTCTTCATGGATTACCCCTGGCACACAATCCTCTATCCTGGTTGCCAGGACCTTTGCTAACAGCTTGGCATCTACATTTAAGAGGGAGATGGGCCTGTAGGACCCGCACTGGACCGGGTCCTTGTCCCGCTTCAAAATCAAGGAGATCAGGGCCTGCGACATTGTTGGAGGCAGAACCCCCCCCTCGCGCGCCTCATTGAAGGCTCGCACCAGCACTGGGCCCACCAAGTCCACAAATTTCCTGTAAAACTCCACCGGGAACCCATCCGGCCCCGGCGCCTTCCCCGCCTGCATCTGGCCTATCCCTTTAATTAGCTCCTGCAGCTCTATCGGCGCCCCCAACCCTTCTACCAGCTCCTCCTGTACCTTTGGGAACCTCAATTTGTCGAGAAAGTTCTCCATTCCCCCTCTCCTCTTCGGCGGTTCAGACCTATACAATTCCCTGTAGAAGTCCCTGAAGACCCTATTCACCTCTTGCCCCTTCTGCACTACGTCCCCACCCCTCTCTCTCACTCCCCCAATCTCTCTGGCTGCATCTCGCTTACGAAGCTGGTGTGCCAGCATCCTGCTCGCCTTTTCCCCGTACTCATACGCCGCACCCTGCGCCCTTCTCCACTGCGTCTCCGCCTTCCTAGTGGTCAGTAGGTCGAACCTGGCCTGTAAACTGCGCCGCTCCCTCAATAGCCCCTCCTCTGGTGCCGCCGCATATTTCCTATCTACTTCTAGGAGCTCCCCCACCAGCCTCTCCCTTTCCTGCCTCTCCTTCCTCTCTCTGTGTGCCCTTATGGAGATCAGCTCTCCTCTAATCACTGCTTTCAAGGCCTCCCAGACCGTCCCCACCTGCACCTCACCCGTGTCGTTCGTACCCAGATAGTTCTCAATGCCCGTTCTAACCCTTCTGCACACCTCTTCGTCCGCCAACAGCCCCACAACAGGCGCCACAACGGGCGCTGATCCCGCGCCTCCCCCAATTCCACGTCCACCCAATGTGGTGCATGGTCCGATATCGCAATGGCCGAGTACTCCGTGTCCTGCACTCTCGGTATCAGCCCCCTGTTCAATACGAAAAAGTCTATCCTGGAGTACACTCTGTGGACGTGGGAGAAAAAAGAATACTCCCTCGCCCTAGGCCTACCAAATCTCCATGGGTCTACCCCTCCCATCTGCTCCATAAACCCCCTTAACACCTCTGCCGCTGCCGGCCTCCTATTCGTCCTGGAACTCGATCTATCCAGCCCAGGGTCCAACACCGTATTAAAGTCCCCTCCCATGATCAGGCCCCCTGCCTCCAGTCCCGGGATGAGGCCCAGCAGGCGCCTCATAAAGCCCGCGTCGTCCCAATTCGGGGCATACACATTCACCAGCACCACATTCTCTCCCTGCAACCTACCCCTCACCATCACATACCTGCCATCCTTGTCTGCCACCACTTCTGCCGCCACGAACGACACCCTCTTTCCCACCAGAATCGCCACCCCCCGGTTCTTGACATCCAAGCCTGAGTGGAACACCTGTCCCACCCACCCCCTTCTCAGGCGGACCTGATCTGCTACCCTCAAGTGAGTCTCCTGCAACATCGCTACATCAGCCTTCAGTCCCTTCAGGTGCGAGAAGACCCTTGATCTTTTAACCGGCCCATTCAGCCCCCTTACATTCCACGTAATCAATCGGATCGCAGGGCGACCCGTCCCTGCTCCCTGTCGATTAGCCATGTTCTGTCCCTTGCTCGCCCCGGGTCATCCCTCCCTTTCTGACCCGTTTCCCATAGCGATGGCCCCCCCCCCCCCCCCCCCCCCCAGCTCTCCCCTTCTCGTCCCTGGTCTTTCCAGCAGCAACCCGGTATCTCCCCCTAACCCTCCCTCCCCCCCCCCCCCCCCCCCCCCCCCTGGCTAGGACCCTTCCTAGCCACGATGTGCCCAACATCGTACTCCCGAGAGTCAGCTGATCTCCGCTGACCCGGCTGCTCCTGCCACACTCCGACTCCTCCCGGTTCGAGGGGGGGGGAGGGGCCTCCCCCCCCCCCCGCCATTCCACTCTGACCCCGCTCCAGCGCGGGAAAGGCCGCCATTACTGGCCACGCCCCACTCTTCTCCCCTCCTCTCTCCTCCATCCCGCGCGCGGGAAAAACAAAGGAAAGCCCGCGCTTTCGCCCGGCCACACCCCGCCCCGCCATCTTCCACTCCCCCCCATCCCCATCCACGCCCGTGAAGGATCCCCTTAAAACCCCAGAGATAAACCCGCATGATCAACCCACTCCCCCCCGTCCCGTCTTCCCAACTTAACAATATAAATACCCAATGGCAAATAAATACATAAATACTTAACTACATACTTAAATAGCAAAATAATTAAATAGCTATCAACTAACAATGTGCTTAACCATCACCCTCCATCAAACAGTATAAATAACCACAGATAACCATAACCAGAGAGGGAAGAAAAAACAAAAAAAGACCAAACACCCGAAGAAAAAGGGGTAAAAAGGGTAAATGACTAAGGGAAGTTGGAAACGGGAAGAAACACACCATAAGAAGAAAACGACCCGCAATAGAAATTTCAACAGTTCAAATATACAGAAACACCAAACAACTCGAAACCTTCAAGATATTCAAAAAGTCAAACGTTCAAGAAAAGCCAAACAATCCAAGAAACTGTTACCCAGCTCCGACCTGGCCTGAAAAGAAAAGGGCCACTTGCTCAATCAAGAGTACCCAGGCGGCTACGACCGCCGGTGCTCCCAGGTTTTAGTTCATGTCCAGCTTTTCGTCTTGTACAAAGGTCCAGGCCTCCTCTGGGAACTCAAAATAATGATGTTGGTCCTTGTAGGTGACCCACAAGCGCGCCGGCTGCAGCATTCCAAATTTGATCCTCTTCGCGTGTAGCACCGCCTTCGTCCGGTTGTACCGGGCCCGCCGCTTTGCCACCTCCGCACTCCAGTCCTGGTACACCCTTACCGTCGAGTTCTGCCACTTACTGCTTTTCTCCCTTTTTGCCCACCTCAGGACTTTCTCCCGATCACATAGCCGCTGGAACCGCACCAGCACCGCCCTCGGGGGCTCGTTTGCCCTAGGCCTCCTGGCCATGACCCGGTATGCCTCTTCCAATTCCAGGGGCGCAGGACCGGCCCCTTCCCCCATCAGGGAGCTCAGCATCTCCGCAACATATCTCGGGAGATCCGACCCCTCCAGGCCTTCTTCTAGGCCCAGGATCCTCAAATTTTTCCTCCTCATCCGAGTGTCCAGCTCCTCGAAACGGCTCTGCCACTTCAGGTGGAGTGCCTCGTGCACCTCCACCTTTGCCCCGAGGACCGTGGCCTCCTCCTCCCTCGCGGTCATCTCCTGCTGCAGCTCTCTGATCGACGCCTCTTGGGTCGCCTGGGCTCCCACCAACCTGGTGGTCGTCGCGTTCATGGACTCTAAGAGCTCCACTTTCAGCTCCGTGAAAAAACGGAGGAGAGCGGCCTGCTGCTCCTCCGCCCATTTCCTCCATTCCTCCGGTGCGCCGCCGGCCGCCATTTTGATTTTCTTCCCCCGCTTTTTTTGGGGAGCTGCTGCCACTTTTCTTGCCGCTCCACTCCGAGTACCGACCATAAAATCGGTCTAGTTCTCCTCAGGGGACCTTCCCCCACCGGGATTCGTCTTTTCAGCACCGTTGGGGCCCTCCAATTGGCCCGAAAACACCTTTGTCGCAGGAGCTTCCAAATGTGCGACTTAGCTAGTCATAGCCGCAACCGGAAGCCCACCTTTTTGGTTACTGATGGACTGAGTTGTGTGCTGTTTCTAAGGGACATGAGGAACCTTCTACGGTGCTGCTATCCCCAAGGAAGTAAAATGCTTTGGAGGTAGTGGAACACACGGAAAGCGATTGTTACCTTCCTGAGAAACAACGGCTATGGTTCACGGTAATTGGACTTGAGGGGGGAAAAAAAGACTCTTATCGACACTGGTCTGAGATATGGATACATTTACGTGTTGATTTTGGTGCACAATTTAAAATTCCAACACATGCATACAAATGACAAAGATCGGGGATATATGTTAGTTAGTACAATTGGATGGGGGGGGGGGGGGACAATTAACTAAATGATATAGTTATGTTTCAAATGTCAAGACGGGGTGTAATTGAAAATACAGGAAAATGTGTCATTTGAAACATGGAAGTCTGGCAATATCTGGTCTGAGAGGGTACAGGGAAAGATCCCACAAAAGGTTAATAGCAGCTGCAAAGAGCAGGGTTATAAAATGCAGATTCTTGCTCACAAACAGGCTTAGCAAACACACAGGTTTCATGTGGTAAGCTAAAACAATGGCTCACACCTTCATTGAAAGAAACTATCTCAGGAAGCATCTGGAAAAGCATGGATGAGAGTTTCAATTGAATTAAGTGACGAATGTCTAAAGCAGGCAGGTCTTTCAAGTCATAACCAAGTTAAATTTTAGCATACAGCTAAAAGCAAAGTCTCACACCTTAATTGAAATAAACTCTCTTAGTAAACAGCTGGAAAGGATGGGTGATGCTCAGTCGAATTTGGTGTCGATTCTAAGTGTAAAATTCTACGAACATCAAGTCAATTAAAAGAAAATTGGAGACGACCTGTCTACGAGAGACATAACTTAAAGTCAAAATCAAAGGCAAAGTTATGAGCTGGGGACAATTGGAAAATTAAACGATTCGAAATCACAGAAATAAAAGTAACTATTGAAACCAAAGCATTGTTTAATCAGATCTGAGAGGTGGCGTTATGCCCAAAATAAATAATTAGTTGTATTAAAATGTTTACATCAAAGATACTTTTAAACTATCAAAGTGAAACAAGTTTATTTACAATAAAGTCGTTAAAACTTAATAACTCTTTGAAAGAGAATATAAACCCGAAGAAAGGGAACAGCCAGCAGAGCCAGAGCCAGCTCTCACAGCTCGGTACATGGGAAGGATAGGACACAGCAACCGAGTTCACCAGCGAATACATCACAAGAAGACCAGATTTTAAAGAAGATTGATTGTCAAGGTAGGCCTGAAGGTCCCTTCAACCAACAGGAAGGATCCAGAAGCAAGATCCTTTTACCTTTCTGTAAAGAAAGTGTTTGCAGCTTTTAAAAGAAAAAAATATAATAATAAAATAACTTACTTAACCTGAAAAGGTGTTTTTTTTTCCTAAAGTCTACTTTACTTAGCAACGCAGGACCCAGGACATCGATGCTACTAAGGGGTAAGTAGGTAAAATTCTTCGGTGAAGGTATGGGTTATACTGGGGGATAACTTGAAAATATAGTTTGACCTGAATAGCGCCCACCGAAGCCTGCATCGGAGTCAGGGAGTGAGAATCCCTGTTCCCCATTTAGAATGTCGACCCTTTTTGGTATAGGGGGAATTCTAAGAATAGTGGGGAGTTTTAACTTCAAAGGTTATAACACACCAAATGGTCTCCTTCTTTGCTGCAACATTGGACGATTCTTAGATTTCCATGAACTAATCCCACTGTCCCACTCTCTCCCCATAGCCCTGTATCAACCCCCAAACTAATCCCACTATCCCACTCTCTCCCCATAGCCCTGTATCAATCACCAAACTAATCCCACTGCCCCACTCTCTCCCCATAGCCCTGTATCAATCCCCAAACTAATCCCACTATCCCACTCTCTCCCCGTAGCCCTGTATCAAACCCCAAACTAATCCCAATGCCCCGCTCTCTCCCCATAGCCCTGTATCAATCCCCAAACTAATCCCACTGCCCCACTCTCTCCCCATAGCCCTGTATCAATCCCCAAACTAATCCCACTGCCCCACTCTCTCCCCATAGCCCTGTATCAATCCCCAAACTAATCCCACTGCCCCGCTCTCTCCCCATAGCCCTGTATCAATCCCCAAACTAATCCCACTGCCCCGCTTTCTCCCCATAGCCCTGTATCAATCCCCAAACTAATCCCACTATCCCGCTCTCTCCCCATGGCCCTGTATCAATCCCCAAACTAATCCCACTGCCCCGCTCTCTCCCCATAGCCCTGTATCAATCCCCAAACTAATCCCACTGCCCCACTCTCTCCCCATAGCCCTGTATAAATCCCCAAACTATTCCCACTATCCCGCTCTCTCCCCATGGCCCTGTATCAATCCCCAAACTAATCCCACTGCCCCGCTCTCTCCCCATAGCCCTGTATCAATCCCAAACTAATCCCACTGTCCCGTTCTCCCCATAGCCCTGTGTCAATCCCCAAACTAATCCCACTGCCCCGCTCTCTTCCCATAGCCCTGTATCAATCCCCAAACTAATCCCACTGCCCCGACCTCTCTCCCCACAGCCCTGTATCAATCCCAGATTAATCCCACTGCCCCTCTCTCTCCTCATAGCCCTGTATCAATCCCCAAACTAATCCCACTGCCCTGCTCTCTCCCCATAGCCCTGTATCAATCCCAAACTAATCCCACTGCCCCTCTCTCTCCCCATAGCCCTGTATCAATCCCAAACTAATCCCACTGCCCCACTCTCTCCCCATAGCCCTGTATCAATCCCAAACTAATCCCACTGCCCCTCTCTCTCCCCATAGCCTGTATCAATCCCAAACTAATCCCACTGCCGCACTCTCTCCCCACAGCCCTGTATCTATCCCCAAACTAATCCCACTGCCCTGCGCTCTCCCCATAGCCCTGTATCAATACCCAAACTAATCCCACTGCCCCGATCTCTCTCCCCACAGCCCTGTATCAATCCCAAACTAATCCCACTGCCCTGCGCTCTCCCCATAGCCCTGTATCAATACCCAAACTAATCCCACTGCCTCACTGAACGGGAGAATGGCTGTGTGAGCACGATGTGTCACCTCAAGGCGGCAGGAGCCGCTTGCGGCAATGGCATTGCCATTGTAGTCCAGCAATTTCTTTCCTGATGCAGTATGTAGATAGGCCAACAAGAGGCGAGGCCGTATTGGATTTGGTACTGGGTAATGAACCAGGACAAGTGTTAGATTTGGAGGTAGGTGAGCATTTTGGTGATAGTGACCACAATTCGATTACGTTTACTTTAGCGATGGAAAGGGATAGGTATAAACTGCAGGGCAAGAGTTATTGCTGGGGGAAAGGCAATTATGATGCGATGAGGCAAGACTTAGGATGCATCGCCTGGAGAGGAAAACTGCAGGGGATGGACACAATGGAAATGTGGAGCATGTTCAAGGAACAGCTACTGCGTGTCCTTGATAAGTATGTACCTGTTAGGCAGGGAGGAAGTGGTCGAGTGAGGGAACCATGGGTTACTAAAGCAGTTGAATCACTTGTCAAGAGGAAGAAGGAGGCTTATGTGAAGATGAGACGTTATGGTTCAGTTGGGTCGCTTGAGAGTTACAAATTAGCTAGGAAGGCTCTAAAGAGAGAGCTAAGAAGAGCCAAGCGAGGACATGAGAAGTCTTTGGCAGGTCGGATCAAGGATAACCCTAAAGCTTTCTATAGGTATGTCAGGAATAAAAGACTGACTAGGGTAAGAGTAGGGCCAGTCAAGGACAGTAGTGGGAAGTTGTGCGTGGGGTCCGAGGAGATAGGAGAGGTGCTAAATGAGTATTTTTCGTCAGTATTCACACAGGAAAAAGACAAAGTTGTCGAGGAGAATACTGAGATACAGGCTACTAGAATAGAAGGGCTCGAGGTTCATAAGGAGGAGGTGTTAGCGATTCTGGAAAGTGTGAAAATAGATAAGTCCCCTGGGCCGGATGGGATTTATCCTAGGATTCTCTGGGAAGCTAGGGAGGAGATTGCTGAGCCTTTGGCTTTGATCTTTAAGTCATCTTTGTCTACAGGAATAGTGCCAGAGGACTGGAGGATAGCAAATGTTGTCCCCCTTGTTCAAGATGGGGAGTAGAGACAACCCTGGTAACTATAGGCCAGTGAGCCTTACTTCTGTTGTGGGAAAAGTCTTGGAAAGGTTTATAAGAGATAGGATGTATAATCATCTGGAAAGGAATAATTTGATTAGAGATAGTCAACATGGTTTTGTGAAGGGTAGGTCGTGCCTCACTAACCTCATTGAGTTCTTCGAGAAGGTGACCAAACAGGTGGATGAGGGTAAAGCAGTTGATGTGGTGTATATGGATTTCAGTAAAGCGTTTGATAAGGTTCACCACGGTAGGCTATTGCAGAAAATACAGAGGCATGGGATTCAGGGTGATTTAGCAGTTTGGATCAGAAATTGGCTAGCTGATAGAAGACAAAGAGTGGTGGTTGATGGGAAATGCTCTGACTGGTGTCCAGCTACTAGTGGTGTGCCACAAGGATCTGTTTTGGGGCCGTTGCTGTTTGTCATTTTTATAAATGATCTGGAGGAGGGCGTAGAAGGATGGGTGAGTAAATTTGCAGATGACACTAAAGTCGGTGGAGTTGTGGACAGTGCAGAAGGATGTTACAAGTTACAGAGGGACATAGATAAGCTGCAGAGCTGGGCTGAGAGGTGGCAAATGGAGTTTAATGCAGAAAAGTGTGAGGTGATTCATTTTGGAAGGAATAACAGGAAGGCAGAGTACTGGGCTAATGGTAAGATTCTTGGTAGTGTGGATGAGCAGAGAGATCTCGGTGTCCATGTCCATAGATCCCTAAAAGTTGCCACCCAGGTTGAGAGGGTTGTTAAGAAGGTGTACGGTGTGTTAGCTTTTATTGGTAGAGAAATTGAGTTTCGGAGCCATGAGGTCATGTTGCAGTTGTACAAAACTCTGGTGCGGCCGCATTTGGAGTATTGTGTGCAGTTCTGGTCGCCACATTATAGGAAGGATGTGGAAGCATTGGAAAGGGTACAGAGGAGATTTACAAGAATGTTGCCTGATATGGAGGGAAGATCATATGAGGAAAGGCTGAAGGACTTGAGGCTGTTTTCGTTAGAGAGAACAAGGTTGAGAGACGACTTAATTGAGGCATGCAAGATGATCAGAGGATTAGATAGGGTGGACAGTGAGAGCCTTTCTCCTCGGATGGTGATGTCCAGCACGAGGGGACATAGCTTTAAATTGAGGGGAGATAGATATAGGACAGATGTCAGAGGTAGGTTCTTTACTCAGAGAGTAGTAAGGGCGTGGAATGCCCTGCCTGCAACAGCCGTGGACTCGCCAACACTAAACGCATTCAAATGGTCATTGGATAGGCATATGGTCAATAAGGGAATAGTGTAGAGGGACTTTAGAGGGGTTTCACAGGACGGTGCAACATCGTGGGCCGAAGGGCCTGTACTGCGCTGTAATGTTCTATGTTTGCCCGACATGGCATTCCGGTGACGGTCATGTCAGACAATGGCCCGTTTCACGAGCCAGGAATGGGCCGGCTTCGCCCGACACTACAATTTCCAGCACACTACACTTTAGGGGCAGCAGGGTAGCATGGTGGTTAGCATAAATGCTTCACAGCTCCAGGGTCCCAGGTTCGATTCCCGGCTGGGTCACTGTCTGTGCGGAGTCTGCACGTCCTCCCCGTGTGTGCGTGGGTTTCCTCCGGGTGCTCCGGTTTCCTCCCACAGTCCAAAGATGTGCGGGTTAGGTGGATTGGCCCTGCTAAATTGCCCGTAGTGTCCTAATAAAAGTAAGGTTAAGGGGGGGTTGTTGGGTTATGGGTATAGGGTGGATACGTGGGTTTGAGTAGGGTGATCATGGCTCGGCACAACATTGAGGGCCGAAGGGCCTGTTCTGTGCTGTACTGTTCTATGTTCTATGTTCTACTACGTGCAGTCCCCTGTACCCCCAATCCAATGGGAAGGCGGAAAAGGGGGTCCACATAGTTAAGCGGCTACTCAGCAAGGCCGTCGATGCCGGCTCAGATTTCCATCTTGCCCCTGCTAGCCTATCGCTCCGCCCCGCTCTCCACCGGCCTGTCGCCTGCTCAGCTACTAATGAACCGTACCCTCAGAACGACGTTGCCATCAATTCTCGCTCCCAACCTCGATTATGTCCCCGTGCTCCACCGCATGCACATGTCTCAACTGCAGCAGAAAACATCCTACGACTCACGGGCTGCTGACCTTCCTGACATCCATCCACGTGACAAGGTTCGCATCCACCTCGCGGATGGTGGCTGGTCTGTGCCTGCGGTCGTTCTAAGGCAGGTGGCCCCCCCGCTCCTTCCTGGTCCGCTTACCGGATGGATCCATTCGGCGCCGCAACAGGCTCTTCGCCTGGTTCCAGGGTCGTCACGGGATCCTCCGACCAGCGCTTCTACTGATCCCACCGTGGACTGTGTGGCGTTTCCGGTCGCTCTGCCTGCCCCTGACTGTGCTCCTGCCCTCCCGGCTCCTGAGGCGCCAACCATTGCCCCACCCATGAGGCGGTCAACCAGAATTCGTCGCCCACCTCAGAGACTGAACTTATGAACTCTGTACACATGTGGACTTTCTGAAATGTTTTTTTTAATATCCTTCATTGTTGCATTCGTTCTCCAGTGATTTGTAAATAGATTTGTTGGTTGTTCCAGTTCATGGTAGTCATCTGCACCAGGTACCTTTCTCTGTAAATAGTCTTGTTCCCTGTATATAGCCTTGTACATATGTCTTCACACCTCACACGTAGCTAGGTACATTCTCCACACACCCACACTATTTATTATCACATGCCTATATCAACATTTTTTTTAATAAAAGGGGGATGTCATAATATACACCAGTATATCATGGTGCAGGCACACACTGATGGACACACACAGGGACCAATCAACATGCACAAACACCGCAGCCAATCACCAGTTAGAATACACACACTATAAAGGCAGAGGGCACCATGGTTCCTGCTCATTCTGGGTGCTGCCTCTCAGTGTAACAAGAACTCATCCAGCCCAGCACAGACTCTCACCACGTGCTGAGAGAATCAACTGGTTCGGACAAGGCTTAGGTCTCTAGTTTAAGTTAGCATCATTTAGACCCACAGTCATCGTGTGTTAGTTAGTTAGAAGTTGGTTAATAAAATTGAGTTGAACCTTCATCAGTGTTGGAAGTGTCTGTTCATCTCTCAAATCCACACTAGCCAACACTTCAAATTGCACTGTCCCACTCTCTCCCCATTCGCTCTGTATCAATCCCCAAACTAATCCCACTGCCCCGCTCTCTCCCCATAGACCTGTATCAATCCCCAAACTAATCCCACTGCCCCACTCTCTCCCCATGGCCCTGTATCAATCCCAAACTAATCCCACTGCCCCGCTCTCTCCCCATAGCCCTGTATCAATCCCAAACTAATCCCACTGCCCCACTCTCTCCCCATAGCCCTGTATCAATCCCCAAACTAATCCCACTGCCCCACGCTCTCCCCATAGCCCTGTATCAATCCCCAAACTAATCCCACTGCCCCACTCTCTCCCCATGGCCCTGTATCAATTCCCAAACTAATCCCACTGTCCCACTCTCTCCCCATAGCCCTGTATCAATCCCCAAACTAATCCTACTGCCCCGCTCTCTCCCCATAGCCCTGTATCAATCCCCAAACTAATCCCAATGCCCCGCTCTCTCCCCATAGCCCTGTATCAATTCCCAAACTAATCCCACTGCCCCACTCTCTCCCCATAGCCCTGTATCAATCCCCAAACTAATCCCACTGCCCCACTCTCTACCCATAGCCCTGTATCAATCCCCAAACTAATCCCACTGCCCCGCTCTCTCCCCATTCGCTCTGTATCAATCCCCAAACTAATCCCACTGCCCCACTCTCTACCCATAGCCCTGTATCAATCCCCAAACTAATCCCACTGCCCCACTCTCTCCCCATGGCCCTGTATCAATCCCAAACTAATCCCACTGCCCCGCTCTCTCCCCATAGCCCTGTATCAATCCCAAACTAATCCCACTGCCCCGCTCTCTCCCCATAGACCTGTATCAAACCCAAACTAATCCCACTGCCCTGCTCTCTCCCCATAGCCCTGTATCAATCCCAAACTAATCCCACTGCCCCACTCTCTCCCCATTCGCTCTGTATCAATCCCCAAACTAATCCCACTGCCCCACTCTCTCCCCATGGCCCTGTATCAATTCCCAAACTAATCCCACTGTCCCACTCTCTCCCCATAGCCCTGTATCAATTCCCAAACTAATCCCACTGTCCCACTCTCTCCCCATAGCCCTGTATCAATCCCAAACTAATCCCACTGCCCCGCTCTCTCCCCATAGACCTGTATCAAACCCAAACTAATCCCACTGCCCTGCTCTCTCCCCATAGCCCTGTATCAATCCCCAAACTAATCCCACTGCCCCCGTTCTCTCATCATAGCCCTGTATCAATCCCCAAACTAATCCCACTGCCCCACTCTCTCCCCATAGCCCTGTATCAATCCCCAAACTAATCCCACTGCCCCGCTCTCTCCCCATAACCCTGTATCAATCCCCAAACTAATCCCACTGCCCCACTCTCTCCCCATAGCCCTGTATCAATCCCCAAACTAATCCCACTGCCCCGCTCTCTCCCCATAACCCTGTATCAAACCCAAACTAATCCCACTGCCCCACTCTCTCCCCATAGCCCTGTATCAATCCCCAAACTAATCCTACTGCCCCGCTCTCTCCCCATAGCCCTGTATCAATTCCCAAACTAATCCCACTGCCCCACTCTCTCCCCATGGCCCTGTATCAATTCCCAAACTAACCCCACTGCCCCGCTCTCACCCCATAGCCCTGTACCAATCCCCAAACTAATCCTACTGCCCCGCTCTCTCCCCATAGCCCTGTATCAATCCCAAACTAATCCCACTGCCCCGCTCTCTCCCCATAGCCCTGTATCAATCCCCAAACTAATCCCACTGCCCCACTCTCTCCCCATTGCCCTGTATCAATCCCCAAACTAATCCCACTGTCCCGCTCTCTCCCCATAGCCCTGTATCAATCCCCAAACTAATCCCACTGCCCCGCTCTCTCCCCATAGCCCTGTATCAATCCCCAAACTAATCCCACTGTCCCGCTCTCTCCCCATAGCCCTGTATCAATCCCCAAACTAATCCCACTGCCCCGCTCTCTCCCCATTCGCTCTGTATCAATCCCCAAACTAATCCCACTGCCCCACTCTCTACCCATAGCCCTGTATCAATCCCCAAACTAATCCCACTGCCCCACTCTCTCCCCATGGCCCTGTATCAATTCCCAAACTAATCCCACTGTCCCACTCTCTCCCCATAGCCCTGTATCAATTCCCAAACTAATCCCACTGTCCCACTCTCTCCCCATAGCCCTGTATCAATCCCAAACTAATCCCACTGCCCCGCTCTCTCCCCATAGACCTGTATCAAACCCAAACTAATCCCACTGCCCTGCTCTCTCCCCATAGCCCTGTATCAATCCCCAAACTAATCCCACTGCCCCCGTTCTCTCATCATAGCCCTGTATCAATCCCCAAACTAATCCCACTGCCCCACTCTCTCCCCATAGCCCTGTATCAATCCCCAAACTAATCCCACTGCCCCGCTCTCTCCCCATAACCCTGTATCAATCCCCAAACTAATCCCACTGCCCCACTCTCTCCCCATAGCCCTGTATCAATCCCCAAACTAATCCCACTGCCCCGCTCTCTCCCCATAACCCTGTATCAAACCCAAACTAATCCCACTGCCCCACTCTCTCCCCATAGCCCTGTATCAATCCCCAAACTAATCCTACTGCCCCGCTCTCTCCCCATAGCCCTGTATCAATTCCCAAACTAATCCCACTGCCCCACTCTCTCCCCATGGCCCTGTATCAATTCCCAAACTAACCCCACTGCCCCGCTCTCACCCCATAGCCCTGTACCAATCCCCAAACTAATCCTACTGCCCCGCTCTCTCCCCATAGCCCTGTATCAATCCCAAACTAATCCCACTGCCCCGCTCTCTCCCCATAGCCCTGTATCAATCCCCAAACTAATCCCACTGCCCCACTCTCTCCCCATTGCCCTGTATCAATCCCCAAACTAATCCCACTGTCCCGCTCTCTCCCCATAGCCCTGTATCAATCCCCAAACTAATCCCACTGCCCCGCTCTCTCCCCATAGCCCTGTATCAATCCCCAAACTAATCCCACTGTCCCGCTCTCTCCCCATAGCCCTGTATCAATCCCCAAACTAATCCCACTGCCCCGCTCTCTCCCCATAGCCCTGTATCAATTCCCAAACTAATCCCACTGCCCTGCTCTCTCCCATAGCCCTGTATCAATCCCCAAACTAATCCCACTGCCCCGCTCTCTCCTCATAGCCTTGTATCAATCTCCAATGTGTAAGGACCTGCTATGGAGTCCTCTCCATACCTGCTGTGAAAATATACATAGTTCAGTATTGTCAATAAAGACTTCCTTGTAACATCAGCTTCCCAGTATCCAAACAGTGACCTTTGAGCGTCGTGCCAACAGAATATAGCATGGTAACAGTGCTGGAGTCCGTCATGGTGGTAAGCAGTAGGATAAAAAGTGCACATCCTCATGACAATGCTGAGGAATGATAGAAAAGGATTCCTTCAACACTTTCTGCGCTAAACCTCACTCCAGACGCTAAGATGCTGAGAAAACGCACCAGAGAAGCTCCACTGCCAGTCAATCATGGCTGATATTTTCTCATCCCCATTCTCCTGCCTTCTCCCCATAACCCCTGATCCCCTTATTAATCAATGATTAGAATGAAAAAAAAACAAATTGCCAGAGGAAAAGCTTTGGTCAGCGAGAATTCCCTCCTCCCAGCCCGTCCCCAACCCACAGCAGGCTGTCGCAGAGCGAGAAGCCCCTCGGCAGACCTCTGACCTCGTGGCCATTTTGGCTTCTTCTTCTTCTTTGGGCGCCGCCGCCATTTTGAAATTTGAGCCAAAACCAGGAAAGTCCCTTCTTCATTGGTAACCAACGCCATCTTGAAACCTTCTTAAAGGTACACCGCTCCCCTTCTGGGTGATTCCTGATTCCTTTTTGTCATTTGTTTATGTGAACATGCGGGCTGATGTTTGGGGTTTGGTGAGAGGATGGGATCGTTGTTATTGATACGGGGATTGACATATTTGTTGTTGATTATGGTTTATTGTTGGTGGGTGTCAATTTGGGAGAAAATGTGAAAAGGAGGAGAATAAAAATATAGGGCGCAATTCTCCGCACTCACGACGGGGCGGAGAACAGCGGGCGGCGTAAATTTTTACGGCCACGCTGGTCCGACACCCTCCCGCTATTCTCCCCCCCCCCCCACGCCCGCCTCCCGACACGAATTGCTGCCCGCCGCTTTTTTACGGCGTGCAGCGATTCTCAGCTGGCCGATGGGCCGAATTCCAAGCCCTTTACGGCCGTTTTTATGAACGTAAAACACACCTGGTCTGGCCGTTCGTAAAAACGGCCGTAAAGTCGCGATCTGGGGAACCATGGCACCGATTGGCACGGCAGTACCACGGCCGTGCCAAGGGTGCCATGGGCCCGCGATCGGTGGGCACCGATCGCGGGCAGTGGGTACTTACTCCGCGCACTCTTTGTCCTTCCGCCACCCCTCTGTATCCATTCGCGGGGCGGCTGAGGGGCATACCGGCGCGATGACGTCCAATCCGCGCATGCGCGGCTGACGTCATCTGACGCGTCAGCCGTCGCTAACTCTGGCTAGCGGGCTTAACGAAATTCGTTAAGCCCGCGATGCCGGAGTTCACGGCCGCGGGATGCTAGCCCCGACCGGGGACCAGAATCGGTTCCCGGTCGGGGGGGGCGGAGGCTGGCGTCAAACCCGCCCGTTTTTGACGACAGCCTCACGATTTCCCGCGGGCGCGGAGAATCACGCCCATATTTTTTGAAAAGTACACCCTGATGTGTTAGGCAGGTTGGTTTTACGTTGACTGCAACTGGATGCAGGGAAGCTAGAATCAAACGTCTGACACCGGAGATGATCCAACACTGTTTTATTTAACTATGAACTGCTGCACATGTTCAGCTGTGGGGTGACACTCTACTAATCCTACTGATGACCTCTTCCTGGCTCGACCAGACTTACTCGCTACCACATGGTAATAGTGCCCACTAACTTGTGCACTCTGACTGTCTCAGTGTCTGGGTCCCGAAAAAGAGCGGGAGTCTTAATGCCCTGTGAGCTTTATAGTGGTGGTATCCTGTCTGGTGATTGGTTGTTCTGTGTTGTGTGTTCATTGGTCATCCTATGTGTCAATCACTGCCTGTCTGCATCTCATTATATACATGAGTGGATATTATGACACACCCCTCCCCGTGTCTGCGTGGGTCTCACCCCCACAACCCAAATATGTGCAGGGTAGGTGGATTGGACACGTTAAATGGAAACATTGGAAAAGGAAAGGTACAGCCACAACTTTGAGATTTTTAAAGATGGAACATATTTCTTTGCTGCCACCTCCAATCGGCTTCACCGTTGACCCTGATCAGTCCCAAAACTGGAGAAATATTTAGAGGTGTGGCACTGCCGCAGGGCGAGATACAATCGGAGGCAGAAGAATTTTGCGCACTGCTCTATTCCATTGGGCCAATTGCAGACAACATCATTGCAAGGCAAACCAGAGGTCAGTCATCTGCTGAATTTGACAGTGCCTTACAATCTATTCTTCAGCCTGAGATCCAATAAAATGCTGGAACATGCCAAATTTTACAGGAGAGGCCGGCGGCCTGGGAAGCTGCTGATTCCTGCATCAATGATCTCCACCACACAGCACAAGGGTGTGAATATGGCAACTTCAACTCATCCAAGCAGAATTGTGGTGGATGTGGCAGATGATTCACTCTCTGACCTCCCCCAAGCCAAAGTTGAGCTTCCTCTCAAGTCCATGTGACTCTTCCTTCGAGCTCTAAAGAAGTGTCCTACTGGGCTCAAATCGTTAACTCGGTTTCTCTCTTCACAGGGTTATGGGCCAGGGTTTAGAGAAGTGTACCATGGAGTTCACCTGACCCACAACTTTGAATAGATTGTGGTGAGCACAAGGGCCTACTTTACAGGTGTGATGCAAACAGAAATCTACAGTACTTTTTAATTAAAACAATGTTTATTTATGAAACCAGTTAACATTTTATAAACCCACAGTAAATATCTTAACAACTATCAACACCAATAAATCCCCAAAGAATACAGTACTCTGTAGATAACCCTTAATAAATTCCCAAACAACATCCATAAGACAGAAGACCCTTTTTAACACAAAGATCAGGTTTAAATTCTCTATTGAGAGCAGTCAGCACTTTGAAATCACCCAATTGATTTGGAGACAGTCTTTAGTTTGCAGAGAGAGATCCTCACACAGCTCCTTGCTTTGCCTGCAGCTATCCAGCTCTCAAAACGAAACTAACCGCACCCTGTAGCAAACAGCCTATGACAAAAGTAAAGCAGACAGCCCAGCTCCACCCACTCTCCGAAATCACTGCAGCTCTCTAATAAACACCCATTTCTTAAAGGTACTCGCACATGACAACTGATGCTGCCAGACCTGCTGAGTTTTTTTCCAGCACTTTCTGTTTTTGTTCAGATTCCAGCCTCCGCAGTATTGTGCTGTTATGATCTTGCTCTCAACACGGCAGCACAGTAGCTAGCACTGTGGCTTCACAGCGCCAGGGTCCCAGGTTCCATTCCCCGCTGGGTCAATGTCTGTGCAGAGTCTGCACGTTCTCCCCGTGGCTGCGTGGGTTTCCTCCGGGTGCTCCGGTTTCCTCCCACAGTCCAAAGATGTGCGGGTTAGGTGGATTGGTTTGAGTAGGGTGATCATGGCTCGGCACAATATTGAGGGCCGAAGGGCCTGTTCTGTGCTGTACTGTTCTATGTTCTATATCCAGCTGGCTAGACTCTCTGAATAGTGTGACCAACGCAGGGCCACTCTCCGAGGAGAACACACTTCACGGGGAAGAAGCCACACTTCAGTCCACCATATCAATATCCACAAGTGCAGAGATCGCTTGAGTCAGTGTATGCCACCGCTGTACCATCTTTGCCAGCACTGCAGTGCAAAGTACCCTCACAAGAAAGGCCAATGTCCTGCGAGCACTGCCCACTGCTTCCACTGCCACAGACAGGGACATTCAGCTGTGTGAGTCGGCACTCCAGCACGGCACAGAAGGCCCGCCATCCATCCATTCACAGCCAGAAATCCGAAACACCCACAGCCTATCTTCCTGGACATCATCAAACAATGTGGCTCGTCATTCAGAAACGCAAACATCTTGGCGAACGGGTATCTAGCCAACTTTAAGTTAGATTCAGGTACCAGACGCAGTGGGTTAGCACTGCTGCCTCATGGTGCTGAGGTTCGATCCTGGCTCTGGGTCAGTATCCGTGTGGAGTTTGCACATTCCCCCCCCCCTCCCGTGTCTGCGTGGGTTTCACCCCCACAAGCCAAAGATGTGCAGGGTAGGTGAATTGGCCGCGCTAAATTGCCCCTTAATTGGAAAAATGAATTGGGTACTCTAAATTTATAAAAGAAAAAGATTCAGGTGCGAAAGTGGCAGTCCTATACGATAAAGAACTATGGCTCCGAGGCTGTGGGTCAGAACAATGCATACCCCACTTGGTGGTGCAGGGAACGTCCAGCTCCCAGTCACTGGCGCGATACAGAAACCCATGAGGGACAGCAATAAACAGATCATGGAGATGGCGTACAAATTCAGAATCAGCCCTTGCCTCTCCTCAGCAGGCTGCTTGCATAGCTCTCAATCGTCTCCAGTCAGCAGAAGAACAATGAACGAAGCAAAGTACAGCACAGGAACAGGCCCTTCGGCCCTCCAAGCCTCTGCTGACCATGCTGCCTGTCTAAACTAAAATTGTCTACACTTCCGGGGTCCGTATCCCTCTATTCCCATTCTATGGCAGGGGGTTGGGCACCGGAGCAAGAGGTCAGAAGGTGAAAGCATTGAGGGAGAACTAGGGAATAGGGCCAGTATTGCTCTGAGGGAGAGCAGACAGGGAGATGTTGCTGAACACAGCAGGTCTGGTGGCCCGAAGTGGATATGTTTTAATGCAAGAAGTATTACGGGTAAGGCAGATGAACTTAGAGCTTGGATTAGTGCTTGGAACTATAATGTTGTTGCCATTACAGAGACCTGGTTGAGGGAAGGACAGGATTGGCAGCTAAACGTTCCAGGGTTTAGATGTTTCAGGCGGGATAGAGGGGGATGTAAAAGGGGTGTCGGAGTTGCGCTACTGGTTAGGGAGAATATCATCGCTGTACAACGGGAGGACACCTCAGAGGGCAGCGAGGCTATATGGGTAGAGATCAGGAATAAGAAAGGGTGCAGTCACAATGTTGGGGGTTTACTACAGGCCTCCCAACAGCCAGCGGGAGATAGAGGAGCAGATAGGTAGACAGATTTTGGAAAAGAGTAAAAACAACAGGGTTGTTGTGATGGGAGACTTTAACTTCCCCAATATTGACTGGGACTCACTTAGTGCTCAGGGCTTAGACAGGGCAGAGTTTGTAAGGAGCATCCAGTAGGGCTTCTTAAAACAATATGTAGACAATCCAACTAGGGAAGGGGCTGTACTGGACCTGGTATTGGGGAATGAGCCCGGCCAGGTGGTAGAAGTTTCAGTTGGGGAGCATTTCGGGAACAGTGACCACAATTCAGTAAGTTTTAAAGTGCTGGTGGACAAGGATAAGAGTGGTCCTCGGGTGAATGTGCTAATTGGGGGAAGGCTAATTATAACAATATTAGGCGGGAACTGAGGAACCTAGATTGGGGGCGGATGTTTGAGGGTAAATCAACATCTGACATGTGGGAGGCTTTCAAGTGTCAGTTGAAAGAAATTCACGACCGGCATGTTCCTGTGAGGAAGAAGGATAAATACAGCAAATTTCAGGAACCTTGGATAACGAGGGATATTGTAGGCCTCGTCAAACAGAAAAAGGAGGCATTTGTCAGGGCTAGAAGGCTGGGAACAGACGAAGCCTGTGTGGAATATAAGGAAAGTAGGAAGGAGCTTAAGCAAGGAGTCAGGAAGGCTAGAAGGGGTCACGAAAAGTCATTGGCAAATAGGGTTAAGGAAAATCCCAAGGCTTTTTACACGTACATAAAAAGCAAGAGGGTAGCCAGGGAAAGGGTTGGCCCACTGAAGGACAGGCGAGGGAATCTATGTGTGGAGCCAGAGGAAATGGGCGAGGTACTAAATGAATACTTTGCATCAGTATTCACCAAAGAGAAGGAATTGGTGGATGTTGAGTCTGGAGAAGGGTGTGTAGATAGCCTGGGTCACATTGAGATCCAAAAAGACGAGGTGGTGGGCGTCTTGAAAAATATTAAGGTAGATAGTCCCCAGGGCCTGATGGGATCTACCCCAGAATACTGAAGGAGGCTGGAGAGGAAATTGCTGAGGCCTTGACAAAAATCTTTGGATCCTCACTGTCTTCAGGTGATGTCCCGGAGGACTGGAGAATAGCCAATGTTGTTCCTTTGTTTAAGAAGGGTAGCAAGGATAATCCAGTGAACTACTGGCTGGTGAGCCTTACGTCAGTGGTAGGGAAATTACTGGAGAGAATTCTTCGAGACAGGATCTACTCCCATTTGGAAGCAAATGGACGTATTAGTGAGAGGCAGCATGGTTTTGTAAAGGGGAGGTCGTGTCTCACTAACTTGATAGAGTTTTTCAAAAATGTCGCAAAGATGATTGATGCAGGTAGGGCAGTGGATGTTGTCTATATGGACTTCAGTAAGGCCTTTGACAAAGTCCCTCATGGTAGACTGGTACAAACGTGAAGTCACACGGGATCAGGGGTGAGCTGGCAAAATGGATACAGAACTGGCTAGGTTATAGAAGGCAGAGAGTAGCAATGGAAGGGTGCTTTTCTAATTGGAGGGCTGTGACTAGTGGTGTTCCGCAGGGATCAGTGCTGGGACCTTTGCTGTTCGTAGTATATATAAATGATTTGGAGGAATATGTAACTGGTCTGATTAGTAAGTTTGCAGATGACACAAAGGTTGGTGGAATTGCGGATAGCGATGAGGACTGTCAGAGGATACAGCAGGATTTAGATCGTTTGGAGACTTGGGCGGAGAGATGGCAGATGGAGTTTAATCCGGACAAATGTGAGGTAATGCATTTTGGAAGGTCTAATGCAGGTCGGGAATATACAGTGAATGGTAGAACCCTGAAGAGTATTGAAAGTCAGAGAGATCTAGGTGTACAGGCCCACAGGTCACTGAAAGGGGCAACACAGGTGGAGAATGTGGTCAAGAAGGCATATGGCATACTTGGCTTCATTGGCCGGGACATTGAGTATAAGAATTGGCAAGTCATGTTGCAGCTGTATAGAACCTTAGTTAGGCCACACTTGGAGTATAGTGTTCAATTCTGGTCGCCACACTACCAGAAGGGTGAGGAGGCTTTAGAGAGGGTGCAGAAGAGATTTACCAGGATGTTGCCTGGTATGGAGGGCATTAGCTATGAGGAGCAGTTGAATAAACTCGGTTTGTTCTCACTGGATCGACGGAGGTTGAGGGGCGACCTGATAGAGGTCTACAAAATTGAGGGGCATAGACAAAGTGGATAGTCAGAGGCTTTTCCCCAGGGTATTTGGGTCAATTACTAGGGGGCATAGGTTTAAGGTGCGAGGGGCAAGGTTTAGAGGAGATGTACGAGGTAAGTTTTTTACACAGAGGGTAGTGGGTGCCTGGAACTCGCTGCCGGAGGAGGTGGTGGAAGCAGGGACCATAGTGACATTTAAGGGGCATCTTAACAAATACATGAATAGGATGGGAATAGAGGGATACGGACCCCGGAAGTGGAGAAGATTGTAGTTTAGTCGGGCAGCATGGTCGGCACGGGCTTGGAGGGCCGAAGGGCCTGTTCCTGTGCTGTACTTTTCTTTGTTCTTTGTTATTTGTTCTATTCATGTATTTGTCAAGATGCCCCTTAAACGTCACTATCGTCCCTGCTTCCACCACCTCCTCCGGCAGCGAATTCCAGGCACCCACTACCCTCTGTGTAAAAACACTTGCCTCGTACATCTACTCTAAACCTTGCCCCTCACACCTTAAACCTATGCCCCCTAGTAATTGACCCCTCTACCCTGGGAAAAAGTCTCTGATGATCCACTCTGTCTATGCCCCTCATAATCTTGTAGACCTCTATCAGGTCGCCCCTCAACCTCCGTCGTTCCAGTGAGAACAAACCGAGTTCATCCAACATAGAACATAGAACAGTACAGCACAGAATAGGCCCTTCGGCCCTCGATGTTGTGCCGAGCAATGATCACCCTACTCAAACCCACGTATCCACCCTATACCCGTAACCCAACAACTCCCCCCCTTAACCTTACTATTAGGACACTACGGGCAATTTAGCATGGCCAATCCACCTAACCCGCACATCTTTGGACTGTGGGAGGAAACCGGAGCACCCGGAGGAAACCCACGCACACACGGGGAGGATGTGCAGACTCCGCACAGACAGTGACCCAGCCGGGAATTGAACCTGGGACCCTGGAGCTGTGAAGCATTTATGCTAACCACCATGCTACCGTGCTGCCGTGGAACCTCGGTGAAGAGGTGAAGACAGCCGCAGTCCCCACCCAGCTGATAGGCTATCGACCCGAGGATTCAGCGTAAAACATCATTCAAACATTGGCTTTGTTTGTAACCTCTCTTCTCGTTTCATGGATCAGCTCTGCTCTTCTTCATTCCAGATCCCCAAACCTTTCCAAGGGGCGAACCAACCCACCGTGCAGGAGGCTACCATAGAATCCCCTGCTGGAAGTAATGCCAGGGCCGGAACTGCCTTCAGAGAGGCCTCTCTGTACCTCCACCAATGCTGGTAGCCATGCCAACCACTGCACAAACCTGACAACCTCCAACACAGCGTGCCAAAACCACAGCATCTGCTGCAACCAGCTACCAGGCTACACAACCTATACAATGAAGCAAAAGTCATCGATCCACCCAGTCTTCCTCGATCTACAGGAATGCTTCCTCGCAACTGCAAAGAGCTGCCAGACATCCAAAAAGACGAAAGACGAAGGAAAGACACCAACAACCTGAGAAATGCAAGTGTTGTCGACCCAGAAACAATCACGACTGACGACAATCATCGCCAAACCAAGCAGGCCGACCAGGAATGGGGCGCCAATCAGTCAATGGAAGATGTGAATGAAGTCATGCCTCCATCCCAGTGTCACCTCCAAACTACAGCCGAGAATCACAAGAGCCGACCACTCTCTCGATCAGATAGCGACCGACACACGGCTGGCAGGGGTACAAGGCCTCCAGACCCTCCGAATCTCTGATGTCAAGGGCTGGAAGGGGCAGGCTGGCACAGTAAGAGCATTGTTAACGCGTGCGGCAAATGTTTATCGTGGAATAGCAGAGGGTTAGAATAGGTTATAGTCTGAGCAGTAAAATCGCTACACGAGAGTTAGAGTAATGTAATACTTGATAAAAACTGTTACAATGAGACTGACCACAGTACCGCCCACAGAGTAATGGCAGAAGGCACCTGACCCAGACGGAGGCCAGTGTAGAGCTGAGCAGCAATGTGTAAGGTCCCAGTATGGAATCCACTCCATACCTACTGTAAATACCTACATAGTTCAGTTAAATTAATAAAGACTTCCTTGTAACTTATACAGACAGCTTCATAGTATCAAAATAGTATCTTTGAAATGTAGCGACAACAGAACATAACATGCTAACAACAGTAGATTCCATTGGTATCAATCCCAAACTAATCCTACTGCCCCGCTCACTCCCCATAGCCCTGTATCAATCCCCAAACTAATCCCACTGCCCCGCTCACTCCCCATAGCCCTGTATCAATCCCCAAACTAATCCCACTGCCCAACTCTCTCCCCATAGCCCTGTATCAATCCCCAAACTAATCACACTGCCCCGTCCTGTCCCCATAGCCCTGTATCAATCCCCAACTAATCCTACTGCCCCACTCTCTCCCCAGAGCCCTGTATCAATCCCCAAACTAATCCCACTGCCCCGCTCTCTCCCCATAGCCCTGTATCAATCCCAAACTAATCCCACTGCACAACTCACTCCCCATAGCCCTGTATCAATCCCCAAACTAATCCTACTGCCCCGTCCTGTCCCCATAGCCCTGTATCAATCCCCAAACTAATCTCACTGCCCCACTCTCTCCCCATAGCCCTGTATCAATCCCCAAACTAATCCCACTGCCCAACTCACTCCCCATAGCCCTGTATCAATCCCAAACTAATCCCACTGCCCCACGCTCTCTCCCCATAGCCCTGTATCAATCCCAAACTAATCCCACTGCCCAACTCACTCCCCATAGCCCTGTATCAATCCCCAAACTAATCCCACTGCCCTGCTCTCTCCCCATAGCTCTGTATTAATACCCAAACTAATCACACTGCCCCACTCTCTCCCCATAGCCCTGTATCAATATCCAAACTAATCCCACTGCCCAACTCTCTCCCCATAGCCCTGTATCAATACCCAAACTAATCACACTGCCCACTCTCTCCCCATAGCCCTGTATCAATCCCCAAACTAATCCCACTGCCCTACTCTCTCCCCATAGCCCTGTATCAATACCCAAACTAATCCCACTGCCCAACTCTCTCCCCATAGCCCTGTATCAATCCCCAAACTAATCCCACTGCCCAACTCTCTCCCCATAGCTCTGTATCAATACCCAAACTAATCACACTGCCCCACTCTCTCCCCATAGCTCTGTATCAATACCCAAACTAATCCCACTGCCCCACGCTCTCTCCCCATAGCCCTGTATCAATCCCCAAATTAATCCCACTGCCCCACTCTCTCCCCATAGCCCTGTGTCAATCCCAAACTAATCCCACTGCCCAACTCACTCCCCATAGCCCTGTATCAATCCCAAACTAATCCACTGCCCCGCTCTCTCCCCATAGCCCTGTATCAATACCCAACTAACCACACTGCCCCACGCTCTCTCCCCATAGCCCTGTATCAATCCCCAAACTAATCTCACTGCCCCCGTCCTGTCCCCATAGCCCTGTATCAATCCCCAAACTAATCCCACTGCCCCACTCTCTCCCCACAGCCCTGTATCAACCCCAAACTAATCCCACTGCCCCACTCTCTCCCCATAGCCCTGTATCAATCCCAAACTAATCCCACTGCCCCGCTCTCTCACCATAGCCCTGTATCAATCCCCAAACTAATCCCACTGCCCCACTCTCTCCCCATAGCCCTGTATCAAACCCCAAACTAATCCCACTGCCCCACTCTCTCCCCATAGCCCTGTATCAATCCCAAACTAATCCTACTGCCCCGCTCTCTCCCCCATAGCCCTGTATCAATCCCAAACTAATCCCACTGCCCCACTCTCTCCCCATAGCCCAGTATCAATCACCAAACTAATCCCACTGCCCACTCTCTCCCCATAGCCCTGTATCAATCCCAAACTAATCCCACTGCCCCATGCTCTCCCCATAGCCCTGTACCAATCACCAAACTAATCCCACTGCCCCGCTCTCTCCCCATAGACCTGTATCAATACCCAAACTAATCCTACTGCCCCGCTCTCTCCCCATAGCCCTGTATCAATCCCTAAACTAATCCCACTGCCCCGCTCTCTCCCCATAGCCCAGTATCAATCCCCAAACTAATCCCACTGCCCCGCTCTCTCCCCATAGCCCTGTATCAATCCCCAAACTAATCCCACTGCCCCACTCTCCCCCCATAGCCCTATGTCAATCCCAAAACTAATCCCACTGCCCCACTCTCTACCCATAGCCCTGTATCAATCCCGAACTAATCCCACTGCCCCACTCTCTCCCCATAGCCCTGTATCAATCCCCAAACTAATCCCACTGCCCCACTCTCTACCCATAGCCCTGTATCAATCCCAAACTAATCCCACTGTCCCACTCTCTCCCCATAGCCCTGTATCAATCCAAAACTAATCCCACTGCTCCACTCTCTCCCCACAGCCCTGTATCAATCCCCAAACTAACCCCACTGCCCCATCCTCTCCCCATAGCCCTGTATCAATACCCAAACTAATCCCACTGTCCTGCTCTCTCCCCACAGCCCTGTATCAATCCCCAAACTAATCCCACTGCCCCACTCTCTCCCCATAGCCCTGTATCAATTCCCAAACTAATCCCACTGCCCCACTCTCTCCCCACAGCCCTGTATCAATCCCCAAACTAATCCCACTGCCCCACTCTCTCCCCACAGCCCTGTATCAATCCCCAAACTAATCCCACTGCCCCACTCTCTCCCCATAGCCCTGTATCAATCACCAAACTAATCCCACTGCCCCACTCTCTCCCCATAGCTCTGTATCAATCCAAACTAATCCGACTGCCCCGCTCTCTCCCCATAGCCCAGTATCATTCACCAAACTAATCCCACTGCCCCACTCTCTCCCCATAGCTCTGTATCTATCCAAACTAATCCCACTGCCCCACTCTCTCCCCATAGACCTGTATCAATCCAAACTAATCCTACTGCCCCGCTCCCTCCCCATAGTCCAGTATCAATCCCCAAACTAATCCTACTGCCCCGCTCCCTCCCCATAGTCCAGTATCAATCACCAAACTAATCCCACTGCCCCACTATCTCCCATAGCCCTGTATCAATCCCCCAAACTAATCCCACTGCCCCGCTCTCTCCCCATAGCTCTGTATCAATCACCAAACTAATCCCACTGCTCCACACTCACCCCATAGCCCTGTATCAATCCCAAACTAATCCCACTGCCCCACTCTCTCCCCATAGCCCTGTGTCAATCCCCAAACTAATCCCACTGCCCCGCCTCCTCTCCCCATAGCCCTGTATCAATCCCGAACTAATCCCACTGCCCCACTCTCTCCCCATAGCCCTGTATCAATCCCCAAACTAATCCCACTGCCCCGCTTTCTCCCCATAGCCCTGTGTCAATCCCCAAACTAATCCCACTGCCCCGCTCTCTCCCCATAGCTCTGTATCAATCACCAAACTAATCCCACTGCCCCGCTCCCTCCCCATAGCTCTGTATCAATCCCAAACTAATCCCACTGCCCCACTCTCTCCCCATAGCCCTGTGTCAATCCCCAAACTAATCCCACTGTCCCGCTCTCTCCCCATAGCCCTGTATCAATCCCCAAACTAATCCCACTGCCCCACTCTCTCCCCATAGCCCTGTGTCAATCCCCAAACTAATCCCACTGCCCCACTCTCTCCCCATAGCCCTGTATCAATCCCCAAACTAATCCCACTGCTCCACACTCACCCCATAGCCCTGTATCAATCCCCAAACTAATCCCACTGCCCCACTCTCTCCCCATAGCCCTGTGTCAAACCACAAACTAATCCCATTGATCTACACTCACCCCATAGCCCTGTATCAATCCCAAACTGATCCCACTGCCCCACACTCTCCCTGTAGCTCTGTGTCTTACTCCACTGTCAATTTTTATTCAATATGCAACAGGGGCTGGTTTAGCACAGGGCTAAATCGCTGGCTTTTAAAGCAGACCAAGGCAGGCCAGCTGTACTGTTCAATTCCCGTACCAGCCTCCCCGAACTGCCCCGCTCTCTCCCCACAGCCCTGTATCAATCCCCAAACTAATCCCACTGCCCCACTCTCTCCCCACAGCCCTGTATCAATCCCCAAACTAATCCCACTGCCCCGCTCTCTCCCCACAGCCCTGTATCAATCCCCAGACTAATCCCACTGCCCACTCTCTCCCCATAGCCCTGTACCAACCCCTAAACTAATCCTCCCCATAGCCCTATGTCAATCCCCAAACTAATCCCACTAATCCCGCTCTCTCCCCACAGCCCTGTATCAATCCCCAAACTAATCCCACTGCCCCACTCTCTCCCCATAGCCCTGTATCAATCCCAAACTAATCCCACTGCCCCGCTCTCCCCATAGCCCTGTATCAATCCAAACTAATCCCACTGCCCCATTCTATCCCCATAGCCCTGTATCAATCCCAAACTAACCCCACTGCCCCACTCTCTCCCCATAGCCCTGGATCAATCCCAAACTAATCCCACTGCCCCACTCTCTCCCCATAGCCCTGTACCAACCCCTAACTAATCCTCCCCATAGCCCTGTATCAATACCCAAACTAATCACACTGCCCACTCTCTCCCCATAGCCCTGTATCAATCCCCAAACTAATCCCACTGCCCTACTCTCTCCCCATAGCCCTGTTCAATACCCAAACTAATCCCACTGCCCAACTCTCTCCCCATAGCCTGTATCAATCCCCAAACTAATCCCACTGCCCAACTCTCTCCCCATAGCTCTGTATCAATACCCAAACTAATCACACTGCCCCACTCTCTCCCCATAGCTCTGTATCAATACCCAAACTAATCCCACTGCCCACGCTCTCTCCCCATAGCCCTGTATCAATCCCCAAACTAATCCCACTGCCCCACTCTCTCCCCATAGCCCTGTGTCAATCCCAAACTAATCCCACTGCCCAACTCACTCCCCATAGCCCTGTATCAATCCCAAACTAATCCCACTGCCCCGCTCTCTCCCATAGCCCTGTATCAATACCCAAACTAACCACACTGCCCCACGCTCTCTCCCCATAGCCCTGTATCAATCCCCAAACTAATCTCACTGCCCCGTCCTGTCCCCATAGCCCTGTATCAATCCCCAAACTAATCTCACTGCCCCACTCTCTCCCCACAGCCCTGTATCAAACCCCAAACTAATCCCACTGCCCCACTCTCTCCCCATAGCCCTGTATCAATCCCAAACTAATCCCACTGCCCCGCTCTCTCACCATAGCCCTGTATCAATCCCCAAACTAATCCCACTGCCCCACTCTCTCCCCATAGCCCTGTATCAAACCCCAAACTAATCCCACTGCCCCACTCTCTCCCCATAGCCCTGTATCAATCCCAAACTAATCCTACTGCCCCGCTCTCTCCCCATAGCCCTGTATCAATCCAAACTAATCCCACTGCCCCACTCTCTCCCATAGCCCAGTATCAATCACCAAACTAATCCCACTGCCCCACTCTCTCCCCATAGCCCTGTATCAATCCCAAACTAATCCCACTGCCCATGCTCTCCCCATAGCCCTGTACCAATCACCAAACTAATCCCACTGTCCCGCTCTCTCCCCATAGACCTGTATCAATACCCAAACTAATCCTACTGCCCCGCTCTCTACCCCATAGCCCTGTATCAATCCCTAAACTAATCCCACTGCACCGCTCTCTCCCCATAGCCCAGTATCAATCCCCAAACTAATCCCACTGCCCCGCTCTCTCCCCATAGCCCTGTATCAATCCCCAAACTAATCCCACTGCCCCACTCTCCCCCCATAGCCCTATGTTCAATCCCAAAACTAATCCCACTGCCCCACTCTCTCCCCATAGCCCTGTATCAATCCCGAACTAATCCCACTGCCCCACTCTCTCCCCATAGCCCTGTATCAATCCCCAAACTAATCCACTGCCCCACTCTCTACCCATAGCCCTGTATCAATCCCAAACTAATCCCACTGTCCCACTCTCTCCCCATAGCCCTGTATCAATCCAAAACTAATCCACTGATCCCACTCTCTCCCCATAGCCCTGTATCAATCCCCAAACTAACCCACTGCCCCATCCTCTCCCCATAGCCCTGTATCAATACCCAAACTAATCCCACTGTCCTGCTCTCTCCCCACAGCCCTGTATCAATCCCCAAACTAATCCCACTGCCCCACTCTCTCCCCATAGCCCAGTATCAATCACCAAACTAATCCCACTGCCCCACTCTCTCCCATAGCTCTGTATCAATCCAAACTAATCCCACTGCCCCGCTCTCTCCCCATAGCCCAGTATCATTCACCAAACTAATCCCACTGCCCCACTCTCTCCCCATAGCTCTGTATCTATCCAAACTAATCCCACTGCCCCACTCTCTCCCCATAGACCTGTATCAATCCAAACTAATCCTACTGCCCCGCTCCCTCCCCATAGTCCAGTATCAATCACCAAACTAATCCCACTGCCCCACTATCTCCCCATAGCCCTGTATCAATCCCCAAACTAATCCCACTGCCCCGCTCTCTCCCCATAGCTCTGTATCAATCACCAAACTAATCCCACTGCTCCACACTCACCCCATAGCCCTGTATCAATCCCAAACTAATCCCACTGCCCCACTCTCTCCCCATAGCCCTGTGTCAATCCCCAAACTAATCCCACTGCCCCACTCTCTCCCCATAGCCCTGTATCAATCCCAAACTAATCCCACTGCCCCACTCTCTCCCCATAGCCCTGTATCAATCCCCAAACTAATCCCACTGCTCCACACTCACCCCATAGCCCTGTATCAATCCCCAAACTAATCCCATTGATCTACACTCACCCCATAGCCCTGTATCAATCCCAAACTGATCCCACTGCCCCACACTCTCCCTGTAGCTCTGTGTCTTACTCCACTGTCAATTTTTATTCAATATGCAACAGGGGCTGGTTTAGCACAGGGCTAAATCGCTGGCTTTTAAAGCAGACCAAGGCAGGCCAGCTGTACTGTTCAATTCCCGTACCAGCCTCCCCGAACTGCCCCGCTCTCTCCCCACAGCCCTGTATCAATCCCCAAACTAATCCCGCTGCCCCACTCTCTCCCCATAGCCCTGTATCAATCCCCAAACTAATCCCACTGCCCACTCTCTCCCCATAGCCCTGTATCAATCCCAAACTAATCCCACTGCCCCACTCTCTCCCCACAGCCCTGTATCAATCCCCAGACTAATCCCACTGCCCCACTCTCTCCCCATAGCCCTGTACCAACCCCTAAACTAATCCTCCCCATAGCCCTATGTCAATCCCCAAACTAATCCCACTAATCCCGCTCTCTCCCCACAGCCCTGTATCAATCCCCAAACTAATCCCACTGCCCCACTCTCTCCCCATAGCCCTGTATCAATCCCAAACTAATCCCACTGCCCCGCTTCTCCCCATAGCCCTGTATCCAATCCAAACTAATCCCACTGCCCCATTCTATCCCCATAGCCCTGTATCAATCCCAAACTAACCCCACTGCCCCACTCTCTCCCCATAGCCCTGTATCAATCCCAAACTAATCCCACTGCCCCACTCTCCCCCCATAGCCCTGTACCAACCCCTAAACTAATCCTCCCCATAGCCCTATGTCAATCCCCAAACTAATCCCACTAATCCCGCTCTCTCCCCACAGCCCTGTATCAATCCCCAAACTAATCCCACTGCCCCACTCTCTCCCCATAGCCCTGTATCAATCCCAAACTAATCCCACTGCCCCCGCTCTCCCCATAGCCCTGTATCAATCCAAACTATCCCACTGCCCCATTCTATCCCCATAGCCCTGTATCAATCCCAAACTAACCCCACTGCCCCACTCTCTCCCCATAGCCCTGTATCAATCCCAAACTAATCTCACTGCCCCGCTCTCTCCCCATAGCCCTGTATCAATCTCCAAACTAATCCCACTGCCCCACTCTCTCCCCATAGCCCTGTATCAATTCCCAAACTAATCCCACTGCCCCACTCTCTCCCCATAGCCCTGTATCAATCCCCAAACTAATCCCACTGCCCCACTCTCTCCCCATAGCCCTGTATCAATCCCCAAATTGAGAGGCGCCGGAATGTGGCGACTAGGGTCTTTTCACAGTAACTTCATTTGAAGCCTACTTGTGACAATAAGCGATTTTCATTTCATTCATTTTCAGTTCATTGTTTTCATATTCCCTTCAATGGTAGAATTGTCTTTGCCTGATCCATTCCCCACGACAAAACATTTCCCGCTCCAGCAACCACTCATTGTCTCAAACGCGAGGATTTTGCCCTTGTCCCAAATTATCCAGTCATTGCCCTTTTTGTCCGAACTGTCAGTGTGGGCTTCAGGTGCCAGGTTTGCCCCTCCCAGCAGTGACTCCAATCAGTAAAGTACGTCACTGGCTGGAAAGCACTTTGGGACATCAGGAGGGGATGAAACATACTACATACCACCTGTCACCAAGGGGGTTCGTGCTCCACTCTGGAAGCCCTGTCAGTTCCAACTCTATAGATAGTTCATCAGGAAGGATACGAGGACAGTTTTCAGTCTCTTCCTGGGGGTCTGGGCGCACAGAGGACAACCTGAAGGCAATCAGGCTCATGATATCTATCAACAATTTACAACCTGCCGGAATTCACCCACCTCCTGCCAGTCCCTCATATCCAAAGATACACTGATAATATAACAACATAACATAAGAACTAGGAGCAGGAGTAGGCCATCTGGCCCCTTGAGCCTGCTCCGCCATTCAATGAGATCATTTTATCTTCAAAAAACTATCTATTTTTATCTTGAAAACATTTAATGAAGGAGCCTCAACTGCGTCACTGGGCAAGGAATTCCATAGATTCACAACCCCTTTGGGTGAAGAAGTTCCTCCTAAACTCAGTCCTAAATCTACTTCCCCTTATTTGAAAATGAAAAATGAAAATCGCTTATTGTCACAAGTTGGCTTCAAATTAAGTTACTGTGAAAAGCCCCTAGTCGCCACATTCCGGCGCCTGTTCGGGGAGGCTGGTACGGGAATTGAACCGTGCTGCTGGCCTGCCTTGGTTGGCTTTGAAAGCCAGCGATTTAGCCCAGTGTGCTAAACCAGCCCCTTTTGAGGCTAGATCGAAAATCATTTGAAAGCTCACTGCTAATACAGAAAGCAACATCTTTATATTGATGCCACATGATTCAATTAAATAGAAAGCTCATAGCCTGATACAGTTTAAAGTGGCGCACAGGGTGCATATGACTCGGCCGAGAATGAGTGGGTTCTTTCAGGGGGTAGCAGATGAGTGTGAGAGGTGTGGGTGGGGGTCAGTGAATCACATGCACAAGTTTTGGTGTTGTGAAAAATTGGGAAGATTCTGGGCGGGAGTGTTCGTGGTCTTAGCCAGGATAGTGGAGGAGGGAGTGGACCCGGACCCTTTGGTGGCGATATTTGGGGTTTCAGAGAAGCCGGAGCTCATGGAGAGGAGGAAGGCCGATGTCTTGGCCTTCGTCTCTCTGATTGCACGGTGACGAATTTTGCTGGAGTGGCGGTCGGCATAGCCACCGGGGGTAGCAGCTTGGTTGGGTGACCTGTATGACTTCCTGCGGTTAGAGAAGATAAAGTATGAGCTAAGGGGCTCAGCAGGGGGGGTTTGAGGAAAGGTGGGGGGATGTTTGTGACCGTGTTTGAGGGGCTGTTCCTCACAGGGGACGGGGGGGGGGGGGTTTAAAAATAGAAAAAATCTGTACAGACTGTATAATTGATTGTAGAGAAGCATGTTCCCCGGGGTGTTTGTTTGCTGTAACCTGTTTTGATACATGTTTATAATAAAATACATTTTTTTAAAAATAGAAAGCTCATAAAATGATGCCTTTGAACAATCATCTTTTCCCTATTCCTCTCATTGCTTCACATTAGCTGGTACCTAAATTCAGTGCTGTGATATTAGAATTTAGAATTTAGAACAGTACAGCACAGAACAGGCCCTTCGGCCCTCGATGTTGTGCCGAGCAATGATCACCCCACTCAAACTCGAATCCACCCTATACCCGTAACCCAACAACCCCCCCCTTAACCTTACTTTTTAGGACACTACGGGCAATTTAGCATGGTCAATCCACCTACCCCGCACATCTTTGGACTGTGGGAGGAAACCGGAGCACCCGGAGGAAACCCACGCACACACGGGGAGGACGTGCAGACTCCGCACAGACAGTGACCCAGCCGGGAACCGAACCTGGGACCCTGGAGCTGTGAAGCATTGATGCTAACCACTATGCTACCGTGCTGCCCCCAAATTATGGCACCTGCTCCGAAATTTGGACCATAACACCAATCGATACTTGTTTCCATCTCAGGGCTGCGAGGATTAGTCCATTAGGAGATTACTAACTAATGTGTCTATTGGGAGTCACAGAGAGGTAATTAGAAGGAACTGCTGATAAACAAATGGATCTCGAAAGGTTTATGTAAGTCTAGCTCGAACATTTTCCCACCTCTGGCTCATGTATTCGGTATAACATTATTGAGTAGGGCACTGGCCATTTCTTTTATTTTAATTTAGAGTACCCAATTCATTTTTTCCAATCAAGGGGCAATTTAGCATGGCCAATCCACCTACCTAGCACATAGAACATAGAACATAGAACAGTGCAGATCTTTTGGATTGTGGGGGCGAAACCCACGCAGACACGGGGAGAATGTGCAAACTCCACACGGACAGTGACCCAGAGCCGGGGTCGAACTTGGAACCTTGGCGCTGTGAGGCAGCAGTGCTAACCACTGCGCCACCGTGCTGCCCGAGTCCATTTCTACTTACAGCCCAATTTGCATGCCATTTAAGTGACTGTATCTGTACTGAAAGGACTAAAGTGACTAAAGGTGCACTGGCACCATCAGAAGAAGACACCATCAGACTGACCCTCCACATCAACATTGCAACTCTGTTTCCAAAGTGGTTACGAAGCAGTTCATAGGATAATACAGCACACAAGCAGGCTTTCAACCTTCATGTCTCTTTGACACAGCTATCCATATAGTTCCATATAGTTCATATCAAAGCTCCAAAACCTAGGACTTGGCTCTCCACTCTGCAACTGGATCCTTGACTTTCTGACCAACAGACCACAGTCAGTAAGAATGAACACCAACACCTCCTCCACAATAGTCCTCAATACCGGTGCCCCGCAAGGCTGCGTACTTAGCCCCCTACTCTACTCCCTGTACACACACGACTGCGTGGCAAAACTTGGTTCCAACTCCATCTACAAGTTTGCTGACGATACGACCATAGTGGGCCTGATCTCGAATAACGACGAGTCCGAATACAGGAGGGAGATAGAGAACCTAGTGGAGTGGTGTAACGACAACAATCTCTCCCTCAATGCCGGCAAAACTAAAGTCATTGACTTCAGGAAGCAAAGTACTGTAGACACCCCTGTCAGCATCAACGGGGCCGAGGTGGAGATGGTTAGCAGTTTCAAATTCCTAGGGGTACATATCTCCAAAACTCTGTCCTGGTCCACTCACATCTACGCTATCACCAAGAAAGCACAACAGCGCCTATACTTCCTCAGGAAACTAAGGAAATTCGGCATGTCCACATTAACCCTTACCAACTTTTACAGATGCACTATAGAAAGCATCCTATCGGGCTGCATCACAGCCTGGTATGGCAACTGCTCGGCCCAGGACCGCAAGGAACTTCAGAGAGTCGTGAATACCGCCCAGTCCATCACACGAACCTGCCTCCCATCCATGGACTCCATCTACACCTCCCGCTGCCGGGGGAAAGCGGGCAGCATAATCAAGGATCCCTCCCACCCGGCTTACTCACTTTTCCAACTTCTTCCATCGGGCAGGAGATACAGAAGTCTGAGAACACGCACGAACAGACTCAAAAACAGCTTCTTCCCCACTGTCACCAGACTCCTAAATGACCCTCTTATTGACTGACCTCATTAACACTACACCCTGTCTGCTTCATCCGATGCCAATGCTAATGTAGTTACATTGCATATCTTGTGTTGCCCTATTATGTATTCTCATGTATTTTCTTGAATTTTGTTTAATTCCCTTTTCTTCCATGTACTGAATGATCTGTGAGCTGCTTGCAGAAAAATACTTTTCACTGTACCTCGGTACACGTGACAATAAACAAATCCAATCCAATCCTCACTCTCCTTCTCTTTCCCCATCGCGCTGCTAATGCTCTCTCTGTTGGTGTTCATCCAATTTCAATCTGCTTCTCATGTGTTTATCCAGCTTTCCCTTCAATGCATCTGTTAGTCATCTCAACCACTCCCTGTGGAACTGAACACCACATCCTCACCACTCTCTCAGTAATCCTAACCAGTTTCTTCAGATAATTCTCACCCCCGATCCCATCCTGGTAAATCTCGTCTGCACCCTCTCCAAAGTCTTGCCATCCTTCCTCTTGGATTTGGGTTTAATATTTTGCCTAAATATCGCTCCTCTCCCTCCCTCCTGCCAAGGTCCTGGCTTGAGGGCCAGGTGGGACCCCTCCCTTTCTCCAGTGTTGCCAGAAAAGATGAATAATCTTTATTCATGATCAGAGCTTTACACTGACCTTGCAAAATTGCCCCTAAATTAAACAGAGGTAAGATAATGATTTGTCAGATATGCATTAACGTTCTAACTGCTTGTTGTACTGTAGTTCATAATGCAATTTTTATGATGATTGATCTTTGGAGTATTGTATCCTTATCTCAGCCAAGGAGCGATAAAAATGCTGGCGCCCTGAGAAAGTGCTGACAGAATATCAAGCGGACCATGTGTGCACAGTGATAAGAGAACTCTGCTAGTTTCATTAATACTCATGGAAGCATCCTAATTTCATTTCATGACAGATAGTGGTTTTGCAAAGTTCTGTGTACTGTACAAGGAAAGGTTTGCAGCTACCCATGCTAACAGCCAGCATTGGCATCTTTGTGTATCCTGTGAAATCAGCATTATAATGTTAGTACTAAATATGACATGATGACCTGAATGCACTTTAGACTTGTACATTGGTACAATTCAAGGGAATTGGATAGATGCTTGAAGAGGAAAAATATGCAGGGATAGGGGGCGAGGGAGGGGAGCAGTGGGGGAGTAGGGACTGGCCCTGTCAAACAGCCAACACAGTCCAATGCAAGTTAGGTGGATTGGCCATGTTAAATTGCCCCTGAGCGGCACGGTGGCGCAGTGGTTAGCACTGCTGCCTCACGCCACCAAGGAACAGGGTTCAATCCCAGCCCCGGATCACTGTCCTTGTGGACTTTGCACATTCAACCCAAAGATGTGCAGGGTAGGTGGATTGGCCAGGCTAAACTGCCCCTTAATTGGAAAAAATGAATTGGGTACTCTACATTTATTTTTAAAATAGAAAAGAAATTGCCCCTTAGGTGTGCAAAGACGTGGTTAGGTGGGGTTGATGGATTGGGTGGGGAGTGGACTTAGGTGGGGAGCTCTTTCAGGGGTTTGATCCAGACTCGATGGGCTGAATGGCCTCCTTCTGCACTGTAGGGTGTCTATGATGGACCAAATGGCTTCCTTTTGTGCTGTATCGTTGTGAAATCCCAGGACTTGTAAACAGCAGTCATCCTTTTCTTGAGAGCCAGGGTTACACAGGGAATTAATGCAAATCTGCCCCAAGCTCGTTTTCAGAATATGGAAAGGGGATGGTAGCTCTTTGTGGGCGGTAAGGTTGTCCAGACTGCCGAAGTTCAGACAAGGACACCTAGTCACCAGAAAACTTACAGCGACCAGTGAAGAAAGTGCCACATACTGCATCAGTAATCACACCGTGCAGTCATGAAATCAATCATTCGTCATACAAGGAAGTGAAATTGATCTGTAAATCCCCAAAATAGGCTGAATGCATATTTTTAAATAAAGCTAGCCAGAATTTTGATTTACCAGAAAAACAATGCCATTTAGTGAAGGATCCTGCTATTTTAACCCAGGTGCATAGATTTCCTTGACTTACCTTCACTGCAATGTGTGTATTTCTGTTTGGTGAGCAGTGGAAAGTTGTCTTGGCGAGCGGCTTCACAAAGTGTCCAGCAATGTCCTCCTCTGTGTGTGTGTGGTCGCCTCTCCCTTGTTGGGTGTCAGGAGCCTGTGGACATTCCTCCTCCTCTTGCTGAAATGCTGCTCTCGCTTGAGAAGGCAGTTAACGGCTCCCTCTACACATCCCCAACGTCACCACCTCCACCTCCCCTCCAGGAGCCAGTATTTAAACTCCGACTAAAAATATACCGTTCAAAGGGCAGTTCCATAACTGACGGCATCACCATACACTGGAAGCAACAACGTCTTAAAGGATGTGGGAGGAATGCATGTGAAAGCTTTGCATGGAAGGTGCAGTCTGTCCCAGGTACCTGATTCAATTCCCTCTGACTTACCTGAGGACCTGGTTTGTGAGGTTCTGTCAGGTGGGGGGGAGATTAAAATAGATAGTGGGCTAGATTCTCCGTTCCTTGCCAACGGGGGATCCGTGCAGTTCGCGACGGAAAAATCGGCGCCATGCCCATACCGATCCCGCTAACGGTGAGGGGCTCGCACCGGTGCCACGTGCAACACCCGCGCAGAAAAACAGTGGGAGAATCGGCGGGTCCGTGCTGGATACGCTGCAGCTGGGCGTACACTTACACCCCACACACAGGCATCGCTTGCGCCCAAAAAGATGGCGGCCGTTGTGCTGGGCCGTGTATCCGTCCAACCCGACCCCACAGCCCACCTCCTGGCCACCCCCACTACTCCCTCCAGCCCTGGCAGAAGCCCCCCCCCCCCCCCCCCCCCGCCCCCCGGCCAGCGGCACGACTGTCGGTGAAGCATGGCGGTGCTGGACACTGTACGCCCTCTCTCTCCGCAGCCACCACGGCAGGCTCACACGTGTTGAGACCACGCGTGAACTGCCTTGTCGGGAACCTGGCCTTTCGGAGGCGGAGCATCGCAGCTGGGCCCGCTAATGAGATGCGAACGCGGTTACAACGACGCGCAGCTCAATGACCCCAATTTGGAGGGGGGGGGGGCAGAGCATCATGATGATTCAGGATCAAACCGGCGCCTGCTGTAATTTTGGCATCGGGAGCTATTTTCTGCCCAATCGCCGTTCCCGATTCTGCTGTCGGGCAACGGAGAATCCCGCACAGTGTATTCCTACTGCTGACAGTCCTCCAAAACCAGGTCCCAGCAGCCATTCTTTGGATAGGTGTCTGGAAAGTGAGCGTTGGTAAGCTATTTAAGCACAGCAGCTTCACCCACCATCAGCTCAGTGGATCGCTCGAGTCAGAAGGTTCAAGTGCTAACTCAAAAGAACTTGAGAGAGCTGAAAGAACACGGCACTTCTCAATGAGGCTCTTTCTGTCGCTGGAGAAGATCTCGATACTACCTCAAAGAAGCATTGGGGAGTTTCTCCCTGTGTCCTAACCAATATTTATCCCTCAGCCAACGTTGATAAAAAAACAGATTAACTGCTCACTATCACATTGCCCTGTGTCATTTAGCTGCCAGGTCTCCTATCCTCTCCACTGTAGAGTGATCTATTCCGTGTGAAAAGATTTGCATTTGTGTAGCGCCTAGCACAGCCTCAGAAATTCACAAAGCACTTTGCAGCCAACACTGGCTGTCACTGTTTAATGTGAAATGTGGATTACGCGTTGTAAGAAAGTTCTTCCTGAGCTTAGTCCCCAATTCAATTTTCATCCGTTTGAATATACTCCAGGCTTCTAACAACATCAGGCATTTACATTGCGCCTTTATCACAGTTAATGTTTCGAGTCCAGATGACCCTTTGTCAAAGCTGATGCCCTGAGTCATATTGACAGCTTTGCGGGCCCTAACTGCATGGATGTGCAATCTCTCTCCACCTCCATCCCACACCAGGATAGCCTGAGAGCTATAGAACATAGAACAGTACAGCACAGAACAAGCCTTTCGGCCCTCGATGTTGTGCCGAGCAATGATCACCCTACTCAAACCCACGTATCCACCCTATACCCGTAACCCAACAATCCCCCCATTAACCTTACACTGCGGGCAATTTAGCATGGCCAATCCACCTAACCCGCACATCTTTGGACTGTGGGAGGAAACCGGAGCATCCGGAGGAAACCCACGCACACAGGGGGAGGACGTGCAGACTCCGCACAGACAGTGACCCAGCCGGGAATCGAACCCGGGACCCTGGAGCTGTGAAGCATTGATGCTAACCACCATGCTACCGTGCTGCCCCTTCACTTCTTTCTCAAAAAGAGGCCCGGATAATTCCCATCCACCACCACTCTCCTCCGTCTGGCTGAACTCGTTCTATCTCTCAACAACTTCTCCTTCAACTCATCCCACTTTCTCCAAATCAAAGGTGCAGCAATAAGCACCCACACGGGTCCTAGCTACGTTTGCCTTTTTATGGGGTATGGGGAACATTCCTTGTTCCAGGCCTACAAAGGGTCATCTGGACTCGGAACGTTCGCTCTTTTCTCTCCCAACAGATGCTGCCAGACCTGCTGAGATTTTCCAGCATTTTCTCTTTGGTTGTTGAACTATTGATGAATGGAGTGCTCCAAAAGGGGCACTAGCTGTTTTCTGGATGACTTTGGGCAACTGTGTCAATCCTATTTGCCAAAATGAAATAGGCCCACCTGAGCAGGCAGATGGAGGGGTGGAGGACAGTGTCTCAGTTTAACAACACATCTGGGAGGCAGCAGCTTCCAACTTTACTCAATATCCACCCCTCTACAGAGTACTCCGAGACATCTCTCTGTGCATTTTGGAAAGGTACACTGCCATTGTTGCTAATATAGAGGAGGCGTTGGACAAAGGGCCTGTCACAGGGGTAGGAGAAAAAATAAAGGGAGATAAAATCAACGTCTCACATTTCACTTGTGCACCATATAGCAACCGATTCCAGAGTGGTGGATGGCAGGCAGCTAAAATGGTGCTTGTGGACCCACCAAAATAGGGAGGGAAAGAAGAAGTGTCCAACAAAAGTTTACTGCCAGGAACAATCACATGTGTTCTTGAACATGTGAAAAAAGTAACTAAGTTAACTTTTAAAATATGACATTAGAGGGCTCTACACATTTCCTGGTGCAAGTCCCTTTTTCTGCAATTCACTTCTGTGCTGAACTTGCAAAACTCTATTGCAGAACTGCGGTACAGTGATGCTCTCTGGTGGGTATTGTAGACATAACTATTTTTCCATTCGGGATCTAGGGCTGTGTGAATTTTTGTGTGCAGTTCTCCCATTTGTCTGTCATAGGATTTGTCAAAAGAACCTTGTATTTTTATGCCGTTTTTCATTAGCCAGGAACATCCTGAAGCATTTTGCAGACAATGAAGTACTTTTTTTTGAAGTGTAACTGCTGTTACAAGTAGGAAATGCAGCAGCCTATTTGCCCTGAGCAAGATCCCACTGATAAATAAGTAACATTCACAACACACAAGTGGCAGGCACGGAGCAGAGAGAATCTATCCATTCAATAGCATGACCATCACTGAATCCCCCTCCAACTATGTCCTGGAGTTACCACTGACCAGAAACTGAACTGGACCAGCATGCGCGGATGACGTCATCGCGCATTTGCGCGAAACCCGCGCATGCGCGGGCCGGGATGCCCCTCAGCCGCCCCGCGAATGGATACTGCGGGGCGGCGGAAGGACAAAGAGTGCGCGGGCATCGGACCCGCTGCCCGCGATCGGTGCCCACCGATCGCGGGCCCATGGCACCCTTGGCACAGCCGTGGTACTGCCGTGCCAATCGGTGCCATGGTTTTAAAAATCGAGAGTTTACGGCCGTTTTTACGAACGGCCAGACCAGGTGTGTTTGCCGTTCGTAAAAACAGCCGTAAAGGGCTGGGAACTCGGCCCATCGGACAGCTGAGAATCGCTGCCGGCCGTAATAAAACGGCGGCGGCGATTCGTATCGGGAGTCGGGCGTGGGGGGGGGGGAGAATAGCGGGAGGGCGTCGGAACAGCGTGGCCGTAAAATTTTACGAGCCACGCTATTCTCCGCACCGTCGGGAGTGCGGAGAATCGCGCCCCATCTTTCTACTGCTTTGTTCCCGATTTCAGCTTCTTCTTGTTGCCCATTCTATCTTTATTAATAATAATCACAAGATGCAAGTACGTTCTGTGTACTGGTCAAATGACCACATAACCAGTATATTAGTTCAATTGTTCTTTATTATCAAACAGAGGCTTGGTTCTATGCGTAATAATCTACACATGGCTACACATTAAACCACACCTACCAGCTTCAATGCCCTTTACTTATCTTTCAAGTGACCGGCTCTCTGCAGCTTAGACAAGGCCTTTACGTGTGGCGGCTGGAGGTCGTCAGGTACGTCTGGGCTGTCACTCGTCCTTCAGGTAGCGATCGCGGGTCCTTGAACTTGGCTGGTCGATGTGCTGTAGTTGGTGAGGCAGAGGCCGGTCCCAAATGAGACAGAATGTTGGTCGCACAGTCCCTCTTATCCCCCGATCTTTCACGCTCTTTTGGGGGGTGCCAACCCGGAATCCAATGGATCGATAGGATTTTGATCACCCTAATTGATTTTAACATAGACCATACAGTGCAGAAGGAGTCCATTCGGCCCATCGAGTCTGCACCGACCCACTTAAGCCCTCACTTCCACCCTATCCCCATAACCCAATAACCCCTCCTAACCTTTTTTTGGACACTAAGGGCAATTTATCATGGCCAATTCACCTAACCCGCACATCTTTGGACTGTGGGAGGAAACCGGAGCACCGGGAGGAAACCCACGCAGACACAGGGAGGACATGCAGACTCCGCACAGACAGTGACCCGAGCCGGGAATCAAACCTGGGACCCTGGAGCTGTGAAGCCACAGTGCTAATCACTAGTGCTACCGTGCTGCCCAGGATGGGCAGTTCTGTCCAATTAGGGGCGGGTACCTTGATAGCTGGGCGGGTCCTAGTTGTCATTGTCCAAGGCACATAGGCACTCCCAAATAAGGTTAATAGTCTCCCCCGAGTCTGTTACTGCTGTTATGTTTCAATCTGTGTCCCATTGTCCTGGGGAAATCGGTGATTGACCTTTAGCAGGTGCAAGTATCTGTGTAGGTCTGGTTTCCTCTGCACAATACACCGGGGCTGTGTATCATCTATGTCCCAACCTGACCACAATTCCCATTATCCTTTGCGGGCGGCCATTTTAGATGGCCACATTCTTAACTATTTGTTCGCCAGAGGCCCTGGAGTTCTGTGTACAGCTCACACTAGCGCTGCTTTGTCCTGTCATGGACTCTCCTGTGAAGCTCTCTCTAGCTGTTTCAATTGTGAGATCCTGCTCTCTTTGTGTCTCTGGCCCTCTCTTCCTTTATTAAAAAATAATCGATCTTCACACAGTCCTGTTGCTTGCTTGCTGGTAATGGAGGAATGTAACCACTGTGATTCCACGGCCAAAGCATGGATGTACAGGACGCATGACATCAGTGTAAATTTAGAGAACCCAATTCATTTTTCCCAATTATGGGGCAATTTAGCGCGGCCAATCCACCTACCCTGCACATCTTTGGGTTGTGGGGGTGAAACCCACGCAAACACGGGGAGAATGTGCAAACTCCACACGGACAGTGACCCAGGGCCGGGATCGAACCTGGGACCTCGGCGCCGTGAGGCAGCAGTGCTAACCACTACAACGACGTGCTTGATGTATGCTGGGTCTGCGAGGACTGCGTTTACCAGAGCAGCGAGAGAGACAGGGTACCAATACTTGTAGAAGTACAACTCTATTTTATTTAACTATGAGCTGTTAAACATACTTGAACTGTGGGTTGACACTATGTTAGGTTGACTGGAGACCTGAGGTTAACCTGACCAGACTAGCACTTGGTAGATGTTCGTGCTACTTATTACGGGCTCTGGCTGTCTCAGAGGCTGCATCCCGAATCAGCGGGAAAATTCATGCCCTCTGGCTTTATAGTGGCCGTGTCCTGTCTGGTGATTGGCTGCTGTGTTCTGTGTGTTGATTGGTCTTTCAGTGTGTCAGTCAGTGTGTGTCTATGCACCACCATATACTGATATGTATATTATGACAGGGCTGCCCTGACATCAGTGTACACGTCGGGCGCGTGACCTTCTCTACGCCTCTGTCGGAAAGACTCCATCATTTATGTTTAAATGTCGGTTGCGCCTGACATTTTTTTTAACTTTGAAACTTTATTTCCGATACCTCATTTTTCCAAGTTGATGACTTTTTACTGTTGAAAATTAAAACAATTTCAGTTGAGCATGTCCTTACATTTCCACACAAACTTTGTTTTAAATATATTCCCACTTCTTTAGAAATTTAAACAAGTATAGAAAAACGGACAATCTTTGTGTTGTTCCACGTGACTTAATAAAGCTCGTAGTCTCAAATGTGGAGAAGATGCTTTTTGTGAATTTGTTCTGTCTTCAGAGCTGTTACCTACGGCTACCTCAAGTGCTCCTAGCTGGTGTGGGTGTATGTGTCCTGCTCCAAGTTCTGCCCTCTGTGAAGTGTGTCCTCACTTCCTGTCCCGGTCTATTTATATGGCTCTCCCGTGCTCCCTCTAGTGTTTGCTCAGTTGTATTGCATCTAGTTAACTTGTGATCACCACATCCCCCTTTTTCTCTTTACATATTTTCTGTACATCGTTAAAGAAAATTGTACATCCTGGCCCAGTGTATTTATAGCTCTCCCTCTAGTGTTTGCTCAGTTGTATTGCATCTAGTTAACTTGTGATCACCACATCCCCCTTTTTCTCTTTACATATTTTCTGTACATCGTTAAAGAAAATTGTACATCCTGGCCCAGTGTATTTATAGCTCTCCCTCTAGTGTTTGCTCAGTTGTATTGCATCTAGTTAACTTGTGATCACCACAATCTTGTCTTTACTTTACAAACTATGGGCGGGATTCTCCAATAATGGGGCTATGTGCAGCGCGGACATGGCGGACTCGCGCCGCGGAGTGGGCCGGAAAATAGGCTCCCCCGGGATCGCGCGTGCCTGCGGATCAGTGGCCCCGATTGCTAGCCTGGCCGTCGCTGACGCACCCCCCCGTGAAGGATCCCCCCACCGGAGAATCGTGGTGTCTGCCGTTAACGCCCCCGTGCCGATCGCGATTTCGGCTCGGAGAATTCCACCCTATTTCTTTAGATGAGATGAAGTAACTTGTCAAATGCACATAACGTCACACAATTTCTCACTGGTTCCATTGCATTGCACGATCCAAACATCCATTTAATCTCCTTCTCCATTCTCACCAAAAGCACTGACTTCCTGGTTTCTCGAGAGCAAACGGTGTCGGTTTCTTCCAGTGTTGACATGTGTCAGCCACATTGACTAGGCCACATCTGATCAGTACTCCTCGCTGACAGACCTGGCCTGGCTTCCCTCTGTAGCTTTTACTGTCGTCAGATGCGTCCACCCCAGTCACAGACAGCTGACCCCTTCCCGACCCATACTTTACATTGTGGGAATGCCAAAGGATGTTGTGCTAGCCATTGAGCAGCTTGACCATAGAGCCGCAGGTCGCATACCGCCAATGGGTGGAGGGGGAGGAGCCAAGCATCGCGCAGAGGGCGAGTACCAGAGTGGAGCTCCAAGCTGGGGCCACCACTGTTAGCATCACACACCCATCTGGCTGCCAGTCAGCCCCCGCACCCCCCCCCCCACCCCCCGCCACTCTGAGCAGTGACCAGCACACAGCCCAGCCTCACACTGCCCCACCCCCTTGAATGCCACAGCCAATGAAAATGAAATGAAAATGAAAATGAAATGAAAATCGCTTATTGTCACGCGTCGGCTTCAAATGAAGTGACTGTGAAAAGCCCCTAGTCGCCACATTCCGGCGCCTGTTCGGGGAGGCTGGTACGGGAATTGAACCGTGCTGTTGGCCTTGGTCTGCTTTCAAAGCCAGCTGTTTAGCCCAGTGTGCTAAACCAGCCAATCGGGGACTGCCCGTGGCTGGCATTCTTAAGAGCTGGTCACGGCGGTTGGGCACTTCCAGCACCCTCCCAACACCCACCCATAACCCAAACCCTGAGTTTGAAAAACCCTGATCTACAAGGCCCAAGTCAGGAGTGTGAGGGAATACTCTCCACTTGCCTGGATGAGCACGGCTCCAACAACACTGAAGAAGCTCAACACCATCCAGGACAAAGCAGCCCCGCTTGATTGGTACCCCATCCACAAACATTCACTCCCTCCACCACAGTAGCAGCCGTGTGTACCGTCTACAAGATGCACTGCAACTAAGTCTCCATCAATAGCATCTTCCAAACCCACCAACTATAAGGACAAAGGCAACAGATGCATGGCTAAAACACCAGCTGCAGGTTCCCTGCAAGTGACACTCACCATCCTGACTTTTTTTGTTATTCTTTCATTGAATGAGGGCATCAGCAGCGAGGCCAACATTTGTTGCCCCTAATTGCACTTGAATTGAGTGGCTTGCGATAAGATTTCAAAAGGAGTCAACCGCATTGCTGTGGGTTTGTAGAGAGGCACCACGTAGGCACAGCCAGGTAAGGATGGCAAGATTTCTATGGGGCATTGGTGAACCAGATGGGTTTTTATGACCAATTCCAAATTAATTAATTACTGGGGGTCGACCCCCTGGGGGTCAAATAATCGCCCGGGGCTGGCGTCAATCCCGCCCCCGCCGTGTCCCGAATTCTCCGGCCCCCTGAGATTCGGCAGGGGCGGGAATCGCGGCGCGCCGGTCGGCCTGCCCCCCCGCGGCGGTCGGCGGGCCCCCCCGCAGCGATTCTCCGGCCCGCGATGGGCCGAAGTCCCGCCGCTGACAGGCCTCTCCCGCCGGCGGGAATCAAAACACCTACCTGACCGGCGGGATTGGCGACACGGGCGGGCTCCGGGGGGGGGGGGGGCGATCTGACCCCGGGGGGTGGCGGGTGGGGCGATCTGACCCCGGGGGGTGGCGCGTGGGCCGATCTGACCCCGGGGGGTGGCGCGTGGGGCGATCTGACCCCGGGGGGGGGGGCGCGTGGGGCGATCTAACCCCGGGGGGTTGCGCGTGGGGCGATCTGACCCCGGGGGGGGGGGGCGCGTGGGGCGATCTGACCCCGGGGGGTGGCGCGTGGGGCGATCTGACCCCGGGGGGTGGCGCGTGGGGCGATCTGACCCCGGGGGGGGGGGCGCGTGGGGCGATCTGACCCCGGGGGGGGGGGGGGGCGGGGGGCGATCTGACCCCGGGGGGGGGGGGCGCGTGGGGCGATCTGACCCCGGGGGGGGGCGCGTGGGGCGATCTGACCCCGGGGGGGGGCGCGTGGGGCGATCTGACCCCGGGGGGGTGCTCCCTCGGTGGCCTGGCCCGCGATCGGGGCCCACCGATCGACAGGCGGGCCTGTGCCGTGGGGGCACTCTTTTCCTTCAGCCTCTGCCACGGCCTTCACCATGGCGGAGGCGGAGGTGGAAGAGACCCCCTCCCTCCCCTGCGCATGCGCCGGGATGACGTCAGCAGCTGCTGACGCTCCAGCACATGTGCGGATTTACGCCGGCCGGCGAGGGCCTTTCGGCCCCGGCTGGCGTGGGGCCAAAGGCCGTTCATGCCAGCCGACGGAGCGCCAACCACTCCGGCCCGGGCCTAGCCCCTCAATGTGAGGGGTTGGCCCCTAAAGGCGCGGAGAATTCCGCACCTTTGGGTAGGCCCAACGCCGGAGCAGTTCACGCCACTCCGTCCCGCCGGGACCCCCGCCCCGCCGGGTAGGGGAGAATCCCGGCCCTGAATTCAAGTTACACCAGCTACTGTGCTGGGATTTAACCCTGTGTTCCCCGAGCCTGAGCCTCTGGATTACTAATCCAGTGACATGATCACGATACCACCATCTCCCCATCAGAGACTTGGAAACATATTGGCCAATCCTTCACTGTCCCCAAATCAAAATCCTGGAGCTCCCTCCCTAACAGCGCTGTGGTTGTACCTACACTACACAAACTGACTGTCCAATAACAATCCTGGGACTCTCTCTCTAACAGCACTGTGGGTGTACCTACACCACACGGACTGACAGGTCCAATAACAATCCTGGGACTCTCTCTCTAACAGCACTGTGGGTGTACCTACTCCACCCGGACTGACTGGTGTCACAGAATGCCGACAGTGCAGAACAAGGCCATTGAGTTTGTACCAGCCCCCTGAAAGTGTTCACTCCCTGCCTTATCCCTGTAATCATACCAACCCTTTGGACATTAAGGGGCAATTAATCATGGCAATCCGTAGAGCACCCATAGCGAACATGCAAACTCCACACAGTCACCCAAAGCTGGAATTGAACCCGGATCCTTGGTACAGTGAGGTTGCAGTGCTAACCACTGTATCAACGTCCGTGGCAGTGTTCACCGCTGCGCGTGTGTCCTGGCAGTGCTGACCAGTGTGTCCTTGCAGTGCTGGCCACTGCGCCAGTGTGCCCTGGCAGTGCTGACCAGTGTGTCCTTGCAGTGCTGGCCACTGCGCCAGTGTGCCCTGGCAGTGCTGACGGCTGTGCCAGTGTGTCCTCGCAGTGCTGGCCACAGCACTGGTGTGCCCTGGCAGTGCGGACTGTTGCGCCAGTGTGCCCTGGCAGTGCTGACCGTTGCGCCAGTGTGCCCTGGCAGTGCTGACCGTTGCGCCAGTGTGCCCTGGCAGTGCTGACGGCTGTGCCGTCTCCTGGCAGTGCTGGCCGCTGTGCCAGTGTGCCCTGGCAGTGCTGACGGCTGTGCCAGTGTGCCCTGGCAGTGCTGACGGCTGTGCCAGTGTGCCCTGGCAGTGCTGACGGCTGTGCCAGTGTGCCCTGGCAGTGCTGGCCGCTGTGCCAGTGTGCCCTGGCAGTGCTGGCCGCTGTGCCAGTGTGCCCTGGCAGTGCTGACGGCTGTGCCAGTGTGTCCTCGCAGTGCTGGCCACAGCACTGGTGTGCCCTGGCAGTGCGGACTGTTGCGCCAGTGTGCCCTGGCAGTGCTGACCGTTGCGCCAGTGTGCCCTGGCAGTGCTGACGGCTGTGCCAGTGTGTCCTCGCAGTGCTGGCCACAGCACTGGTGTGCCCTGGCAGTGCGGACTGTTGCGCCAGTGTGCCCTGGCAGTGCTGACCGTTGCGCCAGTGTGCCCTGGCAGTGCTGACCGTTGCGCCAGTGTGCCCTGGCAGTGCTAACCATTGCACCAGTGTGCCCTGGCAGTGCTAACCATTGCACCAGTGTTCCCTGGCAGTGCTAACCATTGCACCAGTGTGCCCTGGCAGTGCTGACCATTGCACCAGTGTGCCCTGGCAGTGCTGACCGTTGCGCCAGTGTGCCCTGGCAGTGCTGACCGTTGCGCCAGTGTGCCCTGGCAGTGCTGACCGTTGCGCCAGCGTGCCCTGGCAGTGCTGAACATTGTGCCAGTCTGCCCTGGCAGTGCTGACCACTGCCCCAGTGTGCCCTGGCAGTGCTGACCACTGCGCCAGTGTGCCCTGGCAGTGCTGACCACTGCGCCAGTGTGCCCTGGCAGTGCTGACCACTGCGCGTGCCCTGGCAGTGCTGGCCACTGCACCAGTGTGCCCTGGCAGTGCTGACGGCTGTGCCGTGTCCTGGCAGTGCTGATGGCTGTGCCGTGCCCTGGCAGTGCTGACGGCTGTGCTGTGACCTTGCAGTGCTGGCCGCTGTGCTGTGTCCTGGCAGCGCTGGCCGCTGTGCCAATGTGCCCTGGCAGTGCTGATGGCTGTGCCAGTGTGTCCTCGCAGTGCTGACCACTGCGCCAGTGTGTCCTGGCAGTGCTGGCCGCTGCGCCAGTGTGCCCTGGCAGTGCTGACCACTGCGCCAGTGTGTCCTGGCAGTTCTGACCGCTGCGCCAGTGTGCCCTGGCAGTCCTGACCACTGCGCGTGCCCTGGCAGTGCTGGCCGCTGCACCAGTGTGCCCTGGCAGTGCTGGCGGCTGCGTCACTGTGCCCTGGCAATGCTGACAGCTGTGCCGTGTCCTGGCAGTGCTGACGGCTGTGCCGTGCCCTGGCAGTGCTGATCGCTGCACCAGTGTGCCCTGGCAGTGCTGACCACTGCGCCAGTGTGTCCTGGCAGTGCAGACCGCTGCGCCAGTGTGCCCTGGCAGTGCTAACCATTGTGCCAGTGTGCCCTGGCAGTGCTGACGGCTGTGGCAGTGTGCCCTGGCAGTGCTGACCGCTGCGCCACTGTGCCCTGGCAGTGCTGGCCATAGCACCGGGGTGCACTGGCAGTGCTGACCGCTGCGCCAGTGTGCCCTTGCAGTGCTGACCGCTGCACCAGTGTGCCCTGGCAGTGCTGGCGGCTGCGCCAGTGTGCCCTGGCAGTGCTGACCATTGCGCCAGTGTGCCCTGGCAGTGCTGACCACTGTGCCAGTCTGCCCTGGCAGTGCTGACCGCTGCGCCAGTGCGCCCTGGCAGTGCTGACCACTGCGCCAGTCTGCCCTGGCAGTGCTGACCGCTGCGCCAGTGCGCCCTGGCAGTGCTGACCACTGCGCCAGTGTGTCCTGGCAGTGCTGACCATTGTGCATGCCCTAGCAGTGCTGGCCGCTGGACCAGTGTGCCCTGGCAATGCTGACGGCTGCGCCAGTGTGCCCTGGCAGTGCTGACTGCTGCGCCAGTGTGTCCTGGCAGTGCTGACCACTGCACCAGTGTGCCCTGGCATTGCTGTCCACTGCGCGTGCCCTGGCAGTGCTGACCGCTGTGTCAGTGTGCCCTGGCATTGCTGACTGTTGTGCCAGTGTGCCCTGGCAGTGCTGACCACTGCGCCAGTGTGCCCTAGCAGTGCTGACGGCTGTGCCGTGTCCTGGTAGTGCTGACCACTGCGCCAGTGTGCCCTGGCAGTGCTGACCATAGCACCAGTCTGCCCTGGCAGTGCTGACCACAGCGCCAATGTGCCCTGGCAATGCTGGCCGCTGCGTCAATGTGCCCTGGCAGTGCTGGCTACTGCGCCAGTGTGCCCTGGCAGTGCTGGCCGCTGTGCTGTGCCCTGGCAGTGCTGGCTACTGCGCCAGTGTGCCCTGGCAGTGCTGGCCGCTGCGTCAATGTGCCCTGGCAGTGCTGGCTACTGCGCCAGTGTGTCCTGGCAGTGCTGACGGCTGTGCTGTGCCCTGGCAATGCTGGCCGCTGTGCTGTGCCCTGGCAGTGCAGGCCGCTGTGCTGTGCCCTGGCAGTGCTGGCCGCTGCGACAGTGTGCCCTGGCAGTGCTGACGGCTGTGCTGTGCCCTGGCAGTGCTGGCCGCTGCGACAGTGTGCCCTGGCAGTGCTGGCCGCTGTGCTGTGCCCTGGCAGTGCTGGCCGCTGCGACAGTGTGCCCTGGCAGTGCTGACGGCTGTGCCGTGCCCTGGCAGTGCTGACGGCTGTGCCGTGTCCTGGCAGTGCTGACGGCTGTGCCGTGCCCTGGCAGTGCTGATGGCTGTGCTGTGCCCTGGCAGTGCTGATGGCTGTGCCGTGTCCTGGCAGTGCTGACGGCTGTGCTGTGCCCTGGCAGTGCTGATGGCTGTGCCGTGTCCTGGCAGTGCTGGCCGCTGTGCCGTGCCCTGGCAGTGCTGACGGCTGTGCTGTGCCCTGGCAGTGCTGGCCGCTGTGCCGTGCCCTGGCAGTGCTGGCCGCTGTGCCGTGCCCTGGCAGTGCTGGCCGCTGTGCCGTGCCCTGGCAGTGCTGGCCGCTGTGCCGTGCCCTGGCAGTGCTGATGGCTGTGCTGTGCCCTGGCAGTGCTGACGGCTGTGCCATGTCCTGGCAGTGCTGGCCACTGTGCCATGTCCTGGCAGTGCTGGCCGCTGTGCTGTGCCCTGGCAGTGCTGGCCGCTGTGCTGTGCCCTGGCAGTGCTGACGGCTGTGCCGTGCCCTGGCAGTGCTGACGGCTGTGCCGTGTCCTGGCAGTGCTGACCGCTGCGTCACTGTGCCCTGGCAGTGCTGACTGCTGTGCTGTGCCCTGGCAGTGCTGACGGCTGTGCCACTGTGTCCTGGCAGTGCTGACGGCTGTGCTGTGCCCTGGCAGTGCTGATGGCTGTGCTGTGCCCTGGCAGTGCTGATGGCTGTGCTGTGTCCTGGCAGTGCTGATGGCTGCGTCACTGTGCCCTGGCAGTGCTGACCGCTGCGTCACTGTGCCCTGGCAGTGCTGACGGCTGTGCTGTGCCCTGGCAGTGCTGACCGCTGCGTCACTGTGCCCTGGCAGTGCTGACGGCTGTGCCGTGCCCTGGCAGTGCTGACGGCTGTGCCATGTCCTGGCAGTGCTGGCCACTGTGCCATGTCCTGGCAGTGCTGGCCGCTGTGCTGTGCCCTGGCAGTGCTGGCCGCTGTGCTGTGCCCTGGCAGTGCTGGCCGCTGCGACAGTGTGTTCTGGCAGTGCTGACGGCTGTGCCGTGCCCTGGCAGTGCTGACGGCTGTGCTGTGCCCTGGCAGTGCTGACGGCTGTGCCACTGTGTCCTGGCAGTGCTGACGGCTGTGCTGTGCCCTGGCAGTGCTGATGGCTGTGCTGTGCCCTGGCAGTGCTGATGGCTGTGCTGTGTCCTGGCAGTGCTGATGGCTGTGCTGTGCCCTGGCAGTGCTGACCGCTGCGTCACTGTGCCCTGGCAGTGCTGACGGCTGTGCTGTGCCCTGGCAGTGCTGACCGCTGCGTCACTGTGCCCTGGCAGTGCTGACGGCTGTGCTGTGCCCTGGCAGTGCTGACGGCTGTGCCATGTCCTGGCAGTGCTGGCCACTGTGCCATGTCCTGGCAGTGCTGGCCGCTGTGCTGTGCCCTGGCAGTGCTGGCCGCTGTGCTGTGCCCTGGCAGTGCTGGCCGCTGCGACAGTGTGTTCTGGCAGTGCTGGCCGCTGTGCCAGTGTGCCCTGGCAGTGCTGACGGCTGTGCTGTGCCCTGGCAGTGCTGACGGCTGTGCTGTGTCCTGGCAGTGCTGACGGCTGTGCTGTGCCCTGGCAGTGCTGACGGCTGTGCCGTGCCCTGGCAGTGCTGACGGCTGTGCCATGTCCTGGCAGTGCTGACCGCTGTGCTGTGCCCTGGCAGTGCTGGCCACTGTGCCATGTCCTGGCAGTGCTGGCCGCTGCGTCAATGTGCCCTGGCAGTGCTGACCACTGCGCCAGTGTGTCCTGGCAGTGCTGACGGCTGTGCCGTGCCCTGGCAGTGCTGGCCGCTGCGTCATTGTGCCCTGGCAGTGCTGGCCGCTGCGTCAATGTGCCCTGGCAGTGCTGACCACTGCGCCAGTGTGTCCTGGCAGTGCTGACGGCTGTGCCGTGCCCTGGCAGTGCTGGCCGCTGTGCCAGTGTGCCCTGGCAGTGCTGGCCGCTGCGTCATTGTGCCCTGGCAGTGCTGACGGCTGTGCTGTGCCCTGGCAGTGCTGACCGCTGCGTCACTGTGCCCTGGCAGTGCTGACGGCTGTGCCGTGCCCTGGCAGTGCTGACGGCTGTGCCATGTCCTGGCAGTGCTGGCCACTGTGCCATGTCCTGGCAGTGCTGGCCGCTGTGCTGTGCCCTGGCAGTGCTGGCCGCTGTGCTGTGCCCTGGCAGTGCTGGCCGCTGCGACAGTGTGTTCTGGCAGTGCTGGCCGCTGTGCCGTGCCCTGGCAGTGCTGACGGCTGTGCTGTGCCCTGGCAGTGCTGACGGCTGTGCTGTGTCCTGGCAGTGCTGACGGCTGTGCTGTGCCCTGGCAGTGCTGACGGCTGTGCCGTGCCCTGGCAGTGCTGACGGCTGTGCCATGTCCTGGCAGTGCTGACCGCTGTGCTGTGCCCTGGCAGTGCTGGCCACTGTGCCATGTCCTGGCAGTGCTGGCCGCTGCGTCAATGTGCCCTGGCAGTGCTGACCACTGCGCCAGTGTGTCCTGGCAGTGCTGACGGCTGTGCCGTGCCCTGGCAGTGCTGGCCGCTGCGTCATTGTGCCCTGGCAGTGCTGGCCGCTGCGTCAATGTGCCCTGGCAGTGCTGACCACTGCGCCAGTGTGTCCTGGCAGTGCTGACGGCTGTGCCGTGCCCTGGCAGTGCTGGCCGCTGTGCCAGTGTGCCCTGGCAGTGCTGGCCGCTGCGTCATTGTGCCCTGGCAGTGCTGGCCGCTGTGCCGTGCCCTGGCAGTGCTGGCCGCTGCGTCAATGTGCCCTGGCAGTGCTGGCCGCTGCGTCAATGTGCCCTGGCAGTGCTGACCACTGCGCCAGTGTGTCCTGGCAGTGCTGACGGCTGTGCCGTGTCCTGGCAGTGCTGGCCGCTGCGTCATTGTGCCCTGGCAGTGCTGGCCGCTGCGTCAATGTGCCCTGGCAGTGCTGACCGCTGCGTCAATGTGCCCTGGCAGTGCTGGCCGCTGCGTCAATGTGCCCTGGCAGTGCTGACCACTGCGCCAGTGTACCCTGGCAGTGCTGACGGCTGTGCTGTGCCCTGGCAGTGCTGACGGCTGTGCTGTGCCCTGGCAGTGCTGACGGCTGTGCTGTGTCCTGGCAGTGCTGACCACTGCGCCAGTGTACCCTGGCAGTGCTGACGGCTGTGCCGTGCCCTGGCAGTGCTGACGGCTGTGCCGTGCCCTGGCAGTGCTGACGGCTGTGCCGTGCCCTGGCAGTGCTGGCCGCTGCGTCATTGTGCCCTGGCAGTGCTGGCCGCTGCGTCATTGTGCCCTGGCAGTGCTGGCCACTGCGCCACTGTGTCCTGGCAGTGCTGGCCGCTGCGTCACTGTGTCCTGGCAGTGCTGGCCGCTGCGTCACTGTGTCCTGGCAGTGCTGGCCGCTGCGTCATTGTGCCCTGGCAGTGCTGGCCGCTGCGTCATTGTGCCCTGGCAGTGCTGGCCACTGCGCCACTGTGTCCTGGCAGTGCTGGCCGCTGCGTCACTGTGTCCTGGCAGTGCTGGCCGCTGCGTCATTGTGCCCTGGCAGTGCTGGCCGCTGCGTCATTGTGCCCTGGCAGTGCTGGCCGCTGCGTCACTGTGCCCTGGCAGTGCTGGCCGCTGCGTCATTGTGCCCTGGCAGTGCTGGCCGCTGCGTCACTGTGCCCTGGCAGTGCTGGCCGCTGCGTCACTGTGTCCTGGCAGTGCTGGCCGCTGCGTCATTGTGCCCTGGCAGTGCTGGCCGCTGCGCCATGTCCTGGCAGTGCTGGCCGCTGTGCCGTGCCCTGGCAGTGCTGGCCGCTGCGTCATTGTGTCCTGGCAGTGCTGACCACTGCGCCAGTGTATCCTGGCAGTGCTGGCCGCTGCGTCATTGTGCCCTGGCAGTGCTGACCACTGCGCCAGTGTATCCTGGCAGTGCTGACGGCTGTGCTGTGCCCTGGCAGTGCTGGCCGCTGCGTCACTGTGTCCTGGCAGTGCTGGCCGCTGTGCCGTGTCCTGGCAGTGCTGACCGCTGCGTCACTGTGTCCTGGCAGTGCTGGCCGCTGTGCCGTGCCCTGGCAGTGCTGACGGCTGTGCTGTGCCCTGGCAGTGCTGACGGCTGTGCTGTGCCCTGGCAGTGCTGGCCGCTGTGCCGTGCCCTGGCAGTGCTGGCCGCTGCGTCATTGTGCCCTGGCAGTGCTGACCACTGCGCCAGTGTATCCTGGCAGTGCTGACGGCTGTGCTGTGCCCTGGCAGTGCTGGCCGCTGCGTCATTGTGCCCTGGCAGTGCTGACCACTGCGCCAGTGTATCCTGGCAGTGCTGACGGCTGTGCCGTGCCCTGGCAGTGCTGACTGCTATGCCGTGCCCTGGCAGTGCTGACCACTGCGCCAGTGTATCCTGGCAGTGCTGGCCGCTGTGCTGTGCCCTGGCAGTGCTGACCGCTGCGTCATTGTGCCCTGGCAGTGCTGGCCGCTGTGCTGTGCCCTGGCAGTGCTGGCCGCTGTGCCGTGCCCTGGCAGTGCTGGCCGCTGCGTCATTGTGCCCTGGCAGTGCTGGCCGCTGTGCTGTGCCCTGGCAGTGCTGGCCGCTGTGCTGTGCCCTGGCAGTGCTGACGGCTGTGCTGTGCCCTGGCAGTGCTGGCCGCTGTGCTGTGCCCTGGCAGTGCTGGCCGCTGTGCCGTGCCCTGGCAGTGCTGGCCGCTGCGTCATTGTGCCCTGGCAGTGCTGACGGCTGTGCTGTGCCCTGGCAGTGCTGACGGCTGTGCTGTGCCCTGGCAGTGCTGACTGCTATGCCGTGCCCTGGCAGTGCTGACTGCTATGCCGTGCCCTGGCAGTGCTGGCCGCTGTGCTGTGCCCTGGCAGTGCTGGCCGCTGTGCTGTGCCCTGGCAGTGCTGGCCGCTGTGCCGTGCCCTGGCAGTGCTGGCCGCTGCGTCACTGTGCCCTGGCAGTGCTGACCGCTGCGTCACTGTGCCCTGGCAGTGCTGACCGCTGCGTCACTGTGCCCTGGCAGTGCTGGCCGCTGTGCTGTGCCCTGGCAGTGCTGGCCGCTGTGCCGTGCCCTGGCAGTGCTGGCCGCTGTGCCGTGCCCTGGCAGTGCTGACCGCTGCGTCACTGTGCCCTGGCAGTGCTGACGGCTGTGCCGTGTCCAGGCAGTGCTGATGGCTGTGCCGTGCCCTGGCAGTGCTGACGGCTGTGCTGTGACCTTGCAGTGCTGGCCGCTGTGCTGTGTCCTGGCAGCGCTGGCCGCTGTGCCAATGTGCCCTGGCAGTGCTGATGGCTGTGCCAGTGTGTCCTCGCAGTGCTGACCACTGCGCCAGTGTGTCCTGGCAGTGCTGGCCGCTGCGCCAGTGTGCCCTGGCAGTGCTGACCACTGCGTCAATGTGCCCTGGCAGTGCTGGCCGCTGCGTCAATGTGCCCTGGCAGTGCTGACCACTGCGCCAGTGTGTCCTGGCAGTGCTGACGGCTGTGCCAGTGTGTCCTCGCAGTGCTGGCCACAGCACTGGTGTGCCCTGGCAGTGCGGACTGTTGCGCCAGTGTGCCCTGGCAGTGCTGACCGTTGCGCCAGTGTGCCCTGGCAGTGCTGACCGTTGCGCCAGTGTGCCCTGGCAGTGCTGACGGCTGTGCCGTCTCCTGGCAGTGCTGGCCGCTGTGCCAGTGTGCCCTGGCAGTGCTGACGGCTGTGCCAGTGTGCCCTGGCAGTGCTGACGGCTGTGCCAGTGTGCCCTGGCAGTGCTGACGGCTGTGCCAGTGTGCCCTGGCAGTGCTGGCCGCTGTGCCAGTGTGCCCTGGCAGTGCTGGCCGCTGTGCCAGTGTGCCCTGGCAGTGCTGACGGCTGTGCCAGTGTGTCCTCGCAGTGCTGGCCACAGCACTGGTGTGCCCTGGCAGTGCGGACTGTTGCGCCAGTGTGCCCTGGCAGTGCTGACCGTTGCGCCAGTGTGCCCTGGCAGTGCTGACGGCTGCGCCAGTGTGTCCTCGCAGTGCTGGCCACAGCACTGGTGTGCCCTGGCAGTGCGGACTGTTGCGCCAGTGTGCCCTGGCAGTGCTGACCGTTGCGCCAGTGTGCCCTGGCAGTGCTGACCGTTGCGCCAGTGTGCCCTGGCAGTGCTAACCATTGCACCAGTGTGCCCTGGCAGTGCTAACCATTGCACCAGTGTTCCCTGGCAGTGCTAACCATTGCACCAGTGTTCCCTGGCAGTGCTGACCATTGCACCAGTGTGCCCTGGCAGTGCTGACCGTTGCGCCAGTGTGCCCTGGCAGTGCTGACCGTTGCGCCAGTGTGCCCTGGCAGTGCTGACCGTTGCGCCAGTGTGCCCTGGCAGTGCTGAACATTGTGCCAGTCTGCCCTGGCAGTGCTGACCACTGCCCCAGTGTGCCCTGGCAGTGCTGACCACTGCGCCAGTGTGCCCTGGCAGTGCTGACCACTGCGCCAGTGTGCCCTGGCAGTGCTGACCACTGCGCGTGCCCTGGCAGTGCTGGCCACTGCACCAGTGTGCCCTGGCAGTGCTGACGGCTGTGCCGTGTCCTGGCAGTGCTGATGGTTGTGCCGTGCCCTGGCAGTGCTGACGGCTGTGCTGTGACCTTGCAGTGCTGGCCGCTGTGCTGTGTCCTGGCAGCGCTGGCCGCTGTGCCAATGTGCCCTGGCAGTGCTGATGGCTGTGCCAGTGTGTCCTCGCAGTGCTGACCACTGCGCCAGTGTGTCCTGGCAGTGCTGGCCGCTGCGCCAGTGTGCCCTGGCAGTGCTGACCACTGCGCCAGTGTGTCCTGGCAGTGCTGACCGCTGCGCCAGTGTGCCCTGGCAGTCCTGACCACTGCGCGTGCCCTGGCAGTGCTGGCCGCTGCACCAGTGTGCCCTGGCAGTGCTGACCACTGCGTCACTGTGCCCTGGCAATGCTGACAGCTGTGCCGTGTCCTGGCAGTGCTGACGGCTGTGCCGTGCCCTGGCAGTGCTGATCGCTGCACCAGTGTGCCCTGGCAGTGCTGACCACTGCGCCAGTGTGTCCTGGCAGTGCAGACCGCTGCGCCAGTGTGCCCTGGCAGTGCTAACCATTGTGCCAGTGTGCCCTGGCAGTGCTGACGGCTGTGGAAGTGTGCCCTGGCAGTGCTGACCGCTGCGCCACTGTGCCCTGGCAGTGCTGGCCATAGCACCGGGGTGCACTGGCAGTGCTGACCGCTGCGCCAGTGTGCCCTTGCAGTGCTGACCGCTGCACCAGTGTGCCC